>NW_003207234.1:0-15258 GCF_000006405.1 Perkinsus marinus ATCC 50983 | reverse complement strand
TCAGTGGTCGTCCACTCAGACGAGTCGTACATCGATAGCTATCCATCTTTGCCCGAACAGTGTGAAGTGCACACAGATCACACGATCGTATCCGATCATCACACGAGAATATGCATAGTGCGTTAACATGAATAAGATCATGTCGTGATTTCTATGTAGGAACTCACTAGCGCGACTTGGGAAAGTCAGACAGTGATTGGAGAGAACACGTCGATTGGTGAGTGCGGCGTTCGCTTACCAGCCGCTCGACATCGATCGATTTCTCGAGACAGGCTACTCCGGCCATCTCAACGAGATGACGACACTCCTTATGGGGTTGCCAGAGTCCACTCAAATCGGAGAAGTTTTAGCCGCAACGTAAGTCGCGGAACGGCAGTAGCGAATCGTGCGTTCTCTCTGGTTTGTCAACATCCATCTCAGCTCAGTGGTAAAGCTTCCACTGCTCCATGAGCAGGCGACCTGGAAGGTTCTCATTTTACGTTTCAGTGGTGTTCTTTTCCACGACGACAAGATGCAGTACGCTCTAAGCACTGACTCTCCGGGCACGAGATCTACAATACATTCGGGAGCTAGAATGGATCTCAGTGAGAAACTGCGGCTTGACATTTGTTGTTATTCCCGATGGAATCATCTCAGAGTCGTTCGAAGGTAAGGCCGTGAAAGAGCTGATATTAGTTTACGAAGGGGAAGACGTCATTCGCAAAGGTCAAGTAGTAGTTCCTCCGACGAGTACAACAGTTGCCGAATACCACTCCAGGCGCTCGTATCTGGCCAAAATCTTAATAGTGCGCTACTAACCGATGACCAGAACAGAGCTGTCGAGCTATCATATGTCGCGGTGTCGAGATCGCGGACTTCAGCAGCTGAGGATGTTGTCATTTTGTGTCATCATTTGGCAACAGGAGGGAAGTTTTATATTATTCGTTGATGCATGCTGATGTATACTCGTTTTCCGACAGTATTTGTGTTTAAGTATTCCCAACGAGATGTCTAAGTTGAAGGTAATGAGAAGAATAAGCGCTTGCAGCTACGACTTATCTCAATTGAGTGTCCGACAGTCGTAGTATATTCTCGCAACGCAATTTCATAAAATCTACCTTTCGGACTCGTACATTGTACATTATCCAAGGTAGCCCGAATATCTACATGAGCCAACATAACAAGAGGATGAAAATCTATAGTTCCCAGCATATTTCGGGTATTCAGCAGCGACGTGATACCCCGGAAAAAAGATTGCTTCCTTCCACTGAGGTTATATTTCTTTCATCTTTCCGGTCGTTATCATATGAAATCCATGATAGTCGAAACATCCCCGATAATCCTCAAGCGTTCACCTCCATCGCGACTAGTTCATTCCCCACCCTGTTGCGCATGATTTGAAACGCATGAAACACTCCTTCTCCCTAAGGGCAATAGAAAGTATTGTGTTAAAATTAAAGCAGCGATGGAGCATCAATCCGACCATGAGCTGGCTATGCACAACAAGTTTCAGATGATAAACCGAGCACACTGCACACCCCTAAACTGGAACTCAAGACATGTAATTCCAACAACCAGATCAGCAATCAACATATTCATGTCATTATAACGAGCATGCCCAACTGATTCATCTCCTATGGCTATGCTGCCTATTCAGCAGTCTACCCCCGCCACCTCCTCCTCCCGCAAAGCTCATCGAGGTACGGCTCATGTACCTAGGGATACCGTTAATGCATCGAACGATTTTCTAGAGACGCTCTTCTTACGTGTTATACACATCTGGACGAGCATGTGTACTCTCACCAACTTCGACCAGATTCCGTGTACTGCCTGCAACGAGTGACTTTACTACCCGAGTATCTACTGACACACTACTTGATCCTGAGCCTCCTACGCTGCTGCCAGACGCTCCCCCGGCCAATGAGGCCAGATTATGAGGCTGTCTTCGGAAGACAGTTTTCCCTCCGCGAGATGTTACCATCGACGATTTTGCATTACTATTACGTCGAGTTGCTGGAAACGAAAAAACAATTTTCCAAAGACTACAGAATGAGCGGCGGAAGTGGAACGAATATTGGCCACTCTCGATGAGAACGGGAGATGTGTAGCAACTAACTGGGGAAAAACCTACCTTGCAAGCTCCCATTTTTGCCACCCCCTCTACCACCCCTCTTATTGGTGTTCTTGAATACTGTCGATCCACTTGTTACTCCCATTGGATTCACCCCCTTCTGCCCATGAGAGTTGGCCGATCGTCCTGATTCCAACATTGACGAGCTGTGATGGGTGCTGTACGCCTGGGTTATGTTCGTGACCCCCGGCCAACCTGAAATTGTACACGTCCATACAAACTCCTACTAAGGATGCCCCACCTGGCTCAGCGCCATGCCTCATCCTCGCCAACGGCAATGGGGGCAAAGCCCCATTGGGAGATTCCGCTATCGCATGCAGAGACTCTCGAGGATTCAGCATAACCACATCCGCGACAAACCGACCCGGATCGTGGACTAGCGGAGCACTCTCATACGACCTATAACGGTGAACTCCAAAACCCTCGGGAGCTAACCCTACTTATGGCCCCCACCAGTCGTCTCTAGATAGGAATCAGTAGTAGCAAAGCTCCTAACAACACTGCATGCCACCAAGACACTACCTCGAAAGCTCGACCCACTTCTTCTCCATCTCCTCGTCCTCCTCCTCTCTCCTGTGGTCCCGAGTGGTCATCTCAGGATCCGTATGGGAGTCTTCCATATCTGTCACTAAATCTCCCAAAAGTCAACAAAAATTCGACTTATTTCACCCAAAACAGTGGCTGCTGGAGTAGGCATAATAAGCGTCGGCACATCTTGAATATCGGAGAGAATGTTGCCGGGGTGCGTCCTCGTACCAGCAACCCATTGACCACTCGTGACCCTGGAGGGTACAGCTGGCCCATCGGGGCAGTTGGGGTCCTACGAGTTCGATAAATATCCCCACTGAGAGGAAGCACGCTCACTAACCTCCTTTCTATTCTTGGCAAAGTAGGGCCTATTGAGGGCTTGATGAGCAGTAATACGATCATCTGCGAAAACCGTGACTCTATTCGAAGAATAATTAACGACCACCGACCAGGATTGTATGATAAGAGCTCCTGTAGGATGACCAGAAGCTCTGACGACCCATGCGGCAACAGCCTCGCAATTCCTGATGACAACACTGAGAAATGACCATCAGAATTCCGTTTAATACCAGTGCCATTTTGCTCAGGAAAACTGAAGTTCAAAAATTCCGGTCCGTGCCTTTTGAATCTTTCCAGCAACTTCGCTGGGGGAGTGCCTGGACCGAAGACGTGCGATGATGTGATGCACCCAGACCTACCGAGAATAGCGTGAATTCTGGTAATCTGATCGGTCTCGTCTCGACCGGGGAAGAGCGGGAAAAGCGCCATAACTTCAAAAAATACACAACCGACGCCCCAAATGTCCATTTTGAATCTAAAAAATCCGACAATTTCGCTCCAATGAAGAGCTCTTTTCCCCCACGTGTAGTAACCATCGGTCAAGAGGCACTCGGGGGGCCGGTACCAACGGGTGCTGATGTAACTGATGAAAAAAATACATTATAGGAATTAAGGGAGTACTCCTACTCAGTGTAGGGTTGCCGAGAATATATACCTCGACAACTACCAAGATCGGCTAACTTCAACATATCGTCAACCTGGTCGTTTTAATGCATCCAGAGACTTCGAAAATAAGCTCACTATAAGGAGGTTCTCAGGTTTGATATCTCGGTGAAAAATGCCGTTTCTGTGCATATGGTCCACCGCGAGCATCTAAAATGAAATAATAACCACTTCAGCAAGCGACCAAGTTGAGCTCACCAGCTGGTACATCCACTCACGGACTTTAACTTCAGGAAAATGATGACGTCGGTTTTTAATAGCCTCGTATCTGTAGCGCCGTCACAACAACGGTCCCTTGCAAGGCCTCACAGGTTCATGTCCATGAGCTCCATAACTAGGGCAAGGCGACCAGAAGGTTCATCGTAGAGTACCTCAAGAGAAATACTCATCTCGTACTCTGTGGAGGAGGAAGAGAATTCACTTCATGCAACTTTATTATATGTCGGTGGCCACCAAGGCGGCGAAGGGCTTGGATTTCACGTAGATTGTTAACCTAGAACGTCAGTCGATTCCACCAGGCTTTTGGAGCTCTCACTTGCTCAATAGATTGGAAGGTGTTCTTCATGCACTTTATAGCATAGTGACGATTGTTCCTCAGCGACTGGGCTTTGAGGACCTTATCACGGCAACAACAACAAAGACTCGATTGCCAATGGCTCTCTGAGGCTACCTCGCTGAAAGTGCCTTCACCTTTCTTAGCAACAAGTTTGTATTTATGCATAGAACATAGTGAGGCACCAGCACTGCTCAAATAGAGATTCTGGAGAGATCTGTGGCGAGCGAGAAAAAATGCGGGAGAAATGTCGTGGGGTGGATTTGAACCCGGGACCAGGATAGATCGAATATGGTATTCGATTTTTCTATCACAAACTGCCGAGGTTCGAAAGGGCTACAAACCTCTGATGCGCCTTACTCTTGCCTTATATGAGAAAGTCATGTAATTATAACAAACTGCTTTTACCAAACTTTGCTGCCAACTCACTTTATCAGAGTTTTTGTTACATACTCGACAACGGTGTCTACTGCTACTACTGCTCACTAGGTGTAGAATGGGGTTGAAGGACAGACTAACGGTATACCTAGGAAAGCAGGGACTAGTACCGGATGATATACCCAAGGTTATTGGATGCTTTGTGGCTGGTAAATACATAACATGGTTTACTATGATTGGTATATGTATGCGGTATCAACCACTACGGAGGTGATAAGGGCTAGTGAGGAATATTACGGCGCTTTGGTTCGGATCTCACTGACAATTCTCCATTTTTTTTCATATTCGTTGATAATTGTCCATTTTTTTTCATATTTTTCATTTTTTCTCCAAATTTCCACGTGTCACCACAATTTGTGACACACTGGAGATGCCTTCCATTGCAGGACTTGGTATCACTTTTATCCTGAGCTACTGGCTCGGTCCGGTGTATGGCGAGAGAGGCAACGCGGTCGGTTGATCGAGCATCGGAGACGAGTGGTTTCCTGGGCTAATGAGAGGTACGCGTGAACACCATAGAATAACTTCTTCCTATACCAAGATTAGCAGCACGCGAGCGATTCGCCTGCATCAATTTTGAAGCGATTCTCTCCGTGCGTTATAAGTCTATTCCCACCTTCGTATTTTCACTAAAATCTCAAAATAGCGTCTTTTCGAATGCGTTTGAAGAAGCAATAGAAAAGTAGATGGAATAAACTCATCCAAGGGGCGACTCCTAGTAGTTGTATCTCTCTAGATACGAGCCCCTAGCTGATCGTATCAAACTCCAGCGTAGTACGAATTTCGGCCCTCGAAAGTGGGCCAATGGGCATCACTCCCACAATGGACGGAATCACCAATCATCCGGAGGCTCGACTGGGGAGCAACAACAGCAGCGTTTTCAGAACGGTCGGAGTCAACACCGAGAGACTCCTTCTATTCTGAAGCGGTTTTCTGTATCTATGTAGTAGTATGATGAAGAATTATTATTCCTATGAGATAGCGCATTTTCTAAGGTACAATCTCATGGAGAAAGCGGCCGCCAAAGTTGGTGATAATAAAGCCTGGGGCTTCATATCGACGAGGATACTCCATGTGAACTCTCGGACGTTCGCCTTTGCTGGTGAGTTATTCGTCTTAGTTGACTTGCTTTACAGTGGCTTCATTTTATTCAGTCGGTGAATCATTGATTCTCTTCAAATTGACCTTCATATTCCATGCTCCTCTAGTTCTATTCACAGTAGTTAGAGCCTTTCAATGGTGGAGGTACGTCGGCCTTGGTAAACGCATTTGGGACATGTATTGTGTTCAGAGGCGTGACCCCACCTCCATTGTTCGCTGAGTCGCCGTTGAAAACGATATCACAGTGGGCAGTCGATCTCAACGACCTCATGCAGTAAGTCTATTCCAAGGCTCGTCTCACGTACCCGCTGTTCTCCGTTTTATTGTTGTATTGGAAAATAAGTTCAAATCGACTGTATCACATTCGTCACAGGGTCAGTGACATGGTATACCAGTCGAATATTTTAATACCATAATTTCGTCAACTATATTCCGTCACAGCTAGACAGTAAAGTGAATAACTGCTGCTTTGCTTTGGCTCCTACTGGTTTATGAAAAAAATGGATACTAGATTCTATTGTTATATTGAAAATATGTTCGATTCGACTGTATCACACTCGTCACAGGGTCAGTGAAATGTGATGCTAGTCGAATATTTTGATACCATAAATTCGTCAACTATATTTCGTCACAGCTGGAGAGGATGGAATCTTGGTGTTTGTTCATTATCGGATGAATTCTATCATGCGAATGCAGCGTGAAAAGTATGCACATGGTCAACTACATGTGTTGGTGAACTCTGAGGCGATTCTCACTGGTTTCTACCCGAATTTGTGTATAGACTCATATCGTTAATGAGGCAACCCGTGAGCTCAGTTGAGGAAAACTTACTTCTATTTTTTCGCTGTAGACGTGTTATATTTTAGAGCGTCGATCGAGGACCCATTGGAGTCTCCTACAGCGGCCGATACTGCCAGTTCGCCTCCCTCCAGTGGCTCAGTCTCCAATGCTACTATCATAGCGAATGATACGCCACAGACTCCTGACGATATCGATTGAATGCCATCTTACTGTTCCTATCGATTTATTATTCACTATGCTAGTGCCTACATTTGCTTTGGAATTGTATTCTTGCGTTAACTCCCAGTGTAAGAAGAACACAAAACTCACGAAACACAGCACACGCTTACGAAATGATACTCGAAATGTCATCGCTTATTGTCACTCCTCATCTTAGACCGCCTTCTTAAATGGGCCTTCAGAGTCTCGGTGACCATCGGCCTTATGGTGTTCTCCCAAACGTCAGTTTTCCGCGTCTCGAAGGATACGTCAGAGAGAAACTGACCGAACTCAGCTCGAAATACATCGACACCTTTGAGGCTCCCTTGTTCAGCTTTGCTGGCCAGATGGGTGTATGGCAGGAAGTCTAGCCAGGGTAGGGACGTGGTACGCAATCTGTCGGGTCTAATACCTTCACAGTCGATACACGTGCTCACTACACCGGCTAGTCTCAAGTTCCATAGCATTAATGGGGTCGCCTCTCTCTCGTCAATAATTCGACTCAAGGGAAAACACAACATATTCACTCGTACGGCCCAGTGGACCAGGTTGGGCAATCTGTGGGGGAGCGACGCTACCGCACATATGTCATCAGTCGTGCCCTTGAGGATCATTCCACGCAAGATGATATGTGTCAACAGTTCGGGTCGACAGAGAGCTCTCGTCAAGATGGACCTCGTATCAACACCAATGATATGTGACATACACCCGACTAGACCGATACGACTCAGAGAAGGGTGAGATGACGCACTCGGAAGAATATCCACTACGGTACCTGAGGCCAACAGGCTGATGAATTCACCAGCGAATTTCTGATTCTTACATGGGCCCACACTATCATGATAACATAAGACGTCGAGTTGTCTCAGTTGAGAGCAGCCATCAACGAAGCCCCTGAGTTCATTCATAACGTCATGTCGGCAGAAGATATCGGCTTCCAATACTGCCAGCCTCGGGCAGCGCCCCTCAAGAGCCCGGAGTAGAGGCACGGGCGTCACCCTCAAATCCGCACTGTCCGTGTAGTTGCCGATGATTCTCAGGAGGCGTAGATTCGAGAGGTTGCAGTTGTCCATTTTCAGAGCTTCCATGATGAACATTACATGGTGTTGTTTCCGTAGATACAACGACCACGAGAGCACCCTATCCCATGCTATGTTGGGGAGCCCATGTGTACTTCTGCCGAACCGTCTGTTGATCGTATCGATATGTGGTATGAATAGACGCCCTGATGGAGTGTAAAGCATCTGCCGGGTACACCTCGAGGTGGACGTGAGTCGAATGAGTTCCTCACAGGTGAGGAAGGTCACGATGAGCCCGAACAGACCGCTATCATACAAGACCAAGTTTGAATCGACATCGTCGACTGTCATTGAATTACCATCACCTATAAAAACACTACTTGATACCAACAAGAAGGATCATATCCTCAGATGATCGTTCGGGTGGAAGTTGTGCACGCATGTCTGACACAACCGATCCTCCCTCTCAAATCTAACTGAGCTCTTCAAAGTTTAACTACTGATATCATATGCTCATGAACTAAACCGACACACCGTGAGAAGGATTATTTGATAAAAACACTAGGACAGTCGTGAATAGAGCTCCATCCTAACAGCATCGTATTGTCCAGACACATGAACAAGGCAGCATCGAATACTGGGCTGTGAGTAACAACCCAGTATTCGAACTTACGGCTGTGACTGTGAATAACGTCTTCCTCGAGGCGCATTTTCACATAACAACTAGCACCAGTGTTGGAGGAATATATGTCCGCTTTCCACAGCTCATTTCAGGAGATTCATCACTAATCATAGAGGTTTACAAGCGGATGAGAATAGGAGTATACAAAACCAACAATAACTTCCCAAAATTCCCTCAGAACTGTCATCTTTTCACCCACACATGTAGTTGACCTATTCCCCCCCCACTGTCACTATCTCAAACACCACACTGTTGAACGGGGAACAATGTGTGCACGTTTATCAAGTCTCAGTAGTTGTTTCCAAAACAGGAGTCCAGGTTCATCACTCTCTGGAGTACTCATGGATTCGTATTGTGCCAGGACCTCTCACGCAAATACGCGAAATACTCAACTTCCCCGAGAAAAAAATCGCGATCGGACGAGCTCTCTGTAGCACCAGGCAACACTACCACCTGGCCTTGCACACTGTCCTGCTTCATTTCAGACTAGACTCGACAGTGAATGATCGAATGGAAAACCATGAAGACTCCATGAATATCATATATCGACGTCGTCTTTGCTTTTCTCATTCAGACTGGGGCGCAACCTGCCGTCGTCGCCCGTCGCAGTTTTATCAAGTTCCCGACAATAGCGAGCAACCAATAGCCACAGTGACACGATTGTCACATTGCGAAAATCAGAAGTGGACTACTGAGCTTCGCAGTGAGCTAACTGGGAGATCGAAAAAATTACTATTCACAATGATTGGAATTCTTATAGGATTAAGTGATCTTATCGAATTATGAATTCTACGATTCGAATTTATGAGCTCGAATCTCACGGTCAAGTACTGAGCTTTGACCACCGTCCCCTTACGTTTCTGAATATGCGACTCAAACTCGCCAGAAGTACAGAGCTAGCCTTCGTATTCCATCAGGTGCCGTCACCTTTGATTGGCGGTCGTATGGGAGTACACTTCTACCCAAACGAAACCTCCAACTATTAGTTCACACTGTGGAGTCCACGCTTTACTTTCATAACAAACCAAGTGCAGAAACCATGCAGGAAATGCACTACAACCTCCTCCCCCTCCCGGAAGGGGAGGAGGGGCCCTCCGTAGGAGCTCGAGATTCCCCGGAGCGAAGCGACGCGAGATGCTAGTTCTTGCCTAAGGTGCATGATGCACCGTGCATCTACTCGGAGCAATTCTTTTAATTAACTTATACATTTTCCTTAAGCTTTGCACAAAGACTTCTATCATTTACATTGGTCAGGATCACGCGTGGATCAGGATCCGCATACCGGCCCTGCAAAGCCTCATCTCAAACGATATCCTCTGAGGAAATCAATTAATCGTAGGGCACGGAAAACTCCGCTCCGCTGTTGCGCGGCAGCATGTTTGACCCTTTCAGTTCGCTGCGCGGCCTGCCAGCCGCGGGCGCGAACGCCCGGGATATGCGCATCTAAAACTGTTAGCCGTTTCATTCGAACTACTATGAGTATTATAGAGAGCAATCAAAGTTTTACTAGAGATTGACTACACGGAGTATCGCTTAACTACTTGTTGGCTATAGCCTATAGACCAATTAATCCTCTAGTGTCTGCACTAGACTCTGTGATTGTGACTAGCAAGACCACTACTAGCATTTGAGCCACTACTACTGGGACTATAGACTACTATTGCTCAAGCTATAGAAGCGTGCCTTTGTGTTCGACTAGTGGTTTGGTCTACTCGGAATCAGTTCTTACGCGGCAAAGTTCCTCCCGACCTACTAAGCCACCGCCGAGCCGCGCATCGCACGATGTAAAGCGCTCCCATGGGCGAATTTCGGTATGAAGTTCAGTCACGAAAGCCTAGCATGCGAAATCTACCTCATAATAGAGGTTAAGAAAAGCGGATGTGGGCAGGTATAAGGCAGACGGCTCGTCGATACCCGTTATGGACTATTGTCAAATGGGGCCGCTATGCCAGAGGACTACGCGGCCTCAATGCGGATATCCATCTAGCGAATGGGAATGACAATTCCGTGAATAAGGGAAACGATTTCGCCGACGAGGACCAAACATTGGTGCATAACTCTGTGCTTAACACAATGTGCTAGAGATATCGCCAATTTGCGCTCGTACTACAAGCCTTGTAGTCTACAATTCGCTATAACAGTAAGAGTCTGGAGCATCTTAGGCTCCAGGATTCTTCAAGAACACACACACACGGCCAAGGTTCACCTTCTCGGTCTCCCTCAAGATCCTCATCATTCATCCCCTCAGCTTCCCCATTCAAAGCTTCACTCCCCGCCATTATCAGCTCCCTTTGTGCGTTCGTTTTCCTCTGGGTCAAGCTGATGATACATTTTCGTGATATTTTCCTTCGACTTCCGCCAGTGTCTGAGTCTCGATCTTATCGTCGTTTTCGAGACCAGATACACACCCACATGATGATAGTCTTACTGATGTCTTAATGATAGTCTTATGATCAGAGACTTGGAGAGGGGAGTGGATAAAGCCAGAACACGAAGATCGACGCGGAAATTGAATACCCTAATTTCACTCGTGAAACGTGAGACGATCTTTCCCATGAACCGAAAATCGTGAAATTCGAGATGTGGAATTACGTTCAGTCATTTTACAAGAAGCACGCGAACCCGAATTCACCCCATGCTCTCGCTACTCCCTAGCAATTTTTCCCTTTTCGTCTTTTATGTTCAGTGACAGTGCCTGCAGCACTTGACACCATATGGAAGCCACGACAGACCGCCGCACTCTCTGTTTCATATTAAACTCTGAAACGTCCGAGCGCAGCTGCTTGTTCTGTCGCATGGAACTGAGCAATCACAGTGAGTGCTTCATCAAGTGCTTGAGTGTGAACGCAATGAACACACGAGGCAGTGCCTCGGAGGCACGGTGCTACACTCGACAGTAGGAATTATACACGACAATTTCTGAAATTGTGGTTGATAGGATTGGTACTGAAATTCAATTTCAGTACAAATCCCATCGACCACAATACTGAGAGGCAATCAAAACTTGATTATCAAGTATTAACGAGTCTGGCAAACATTTTATCGACAATGGAGCAAAATCGGAAGGGGCTCCTCCAACGCAGCTCATCCTTCAATTTAATTGCCCATGATGACTTGATGATGAGGTTGATCTCAGATCAATCATCTGAGCCCTCATCGTTGCAATCTCGGCCGACTTAGGATCGACTTCGCTCTTCAATTCCTTCCAGCAGGTCATAACTACAACCGATGATGAAATCTCAGCTCACCTTTATCTTGTAATCAACTTGATTAAATCAAGTACGAATCTGAGCTGCTCTAACTCTTGATTGTGATTCGCTCATTCGTCTCTCCTCATCTTCAATCGTCTTTTCTCTTTCTTGCATCTTGATATTCGACGCGCGTTCTTTCAGCAAGGACTCGATCTTCTCCTGTTGCCTGAACCTGTCCAACTCCTATGGAAATGAGTCATCGGCCGGTAACCAAGTTACCGTAACCTGCAAGATGCAGCTGTTCAAGTTCTCTTCTCTGGAATCAGGGTGTCGGAACAAGGGTTTGAAAACGGCGGAAACTTTCCGGAAATTTTTCCGAAAGTTTCGGAAAGTTTCACAATTGGCGGTGAAGGGACATTCGCGTAATTAAGAGCAAATGCGTTGACACAATTCATTCTCGCAACCCTCCCTAGAGATCATATTGCATTTGAGAACTTCTTGTGACAAATAGACAAGAATCTTGTCTGCTGAATCAACTGCTGCGAACTGTGCCGCGGATCGTGCTGGGCATACATGCGAGTGAATTTATATACCGGCGACCGTCAACAGTAACTCGTTCGATTAGTCTTCCATGCTGCATCATGACGCCAGTGGCGTCGCGCTGCACATGACGGGACTCTAGAATCTAGATCAAGAATAGAATTTCATTCAACGAATAATGGGCGAGCGAGACTCGTGCATACGCGAGCGAACACCATCACGGATACGAAAGGAATTTTACGTCTCCCGATGAGTTGGTGTGAAGGGAAGTTGAGATTGGGCTAGATATTATGATTATTGTTCGTCGTTCGTCCAGATTTATTGTTATCAGTGTCATCCGTAGAGATTACTAGATTATTGAGTAAATACAAGATTACAATACTATTAATGTGACGTGACTTGGTCTGAAGGAGCCTAATTGTGACGCACTATGTATTACCTTCTTTTCCTGCGTAGTACTGATCGTGCAGGGGTTTTTTCCTAGTCTTTTCCCACTTGTTGGTCACCTGTTATCACTCCGATATTACTACTGGACTACTAGATGAGTACAGCTGATAATGTTGAGTTGCATGACGGTGGACCGGTCGCCGCTGCTCGTGCGTACGGCCCAGTCGAAGAGTCGCGACATATATTGGCGATCTCGGTGGGACATAAGGTCCGAACTATCGCGACTACTTTGAGAGTTAAGAGCACGGCGCTCGATGAGGTCTATGCTATGTTCGAGGAGCACTCCGAGGTCCAGGAGGAGCCGATCGAAGATGAAGCCGACTTGAGTCTGTTTGTGGAGTCTGCTCCTGAGGAGGTCAAAGAAGATGTATTAGATCTGATCGGAGACCAGGGCGGCTTTGACCCGGTTGACTGCGCTGTGTTTGCTCAGTACGAGAATCTCAAGAGTTACCTCACCCTCGGACTGAGGGCGAGATGGGCCGATCCTGGTGGAGTTAGGTCGATCCGACCCCAGAGGAAGCCGATTCGTTCTGAGTTGTGGGCTAGCGAGTACTCGCCCTTCGCTGGCGATCTTCCCGGCTCCTTCATTGAGAGGATCATCCGCCGACGGAGTGACTTCGTGAGAGGTCAGCTTGGTGAGAGAGAGCCGATCTATAGACAGACGAATCCGACCGAGCCTGAATCTGGTCCTTTGAAAGGACCAGAAAATTTGAAAATGAGAGATTTTGACGCACGATTATAGCCGAGTAGCATGAAAGTATTATTAATATCACAGTCTGATACGGCTATGTACCTATCATTCTGCTCCTCTCCATAACCTCTTCCTTTCTGTGAAGTTTCTACTCCTTCATTCCCAACGAGCACTCCCGCTCAATACCTCTCAAACCCAGGTAATTTCAGAAACGTTTTTCTCGCGATATCCTGCGCGTTCACATTCCTTTCAACCTATCGTGATGCTTTCCTCAACTGTTTCTATTTGATTAAATCAAATTGATTTTCGATACCTAATTCGCCCAATGTGCTCTTTCCCTGCGAGCATACCATTTCTATTCATTCTACAACGCGGAACCTGTCGTGTAGACTTCTATTCGGCAATTCGGCACCATCGAGAATACCGGATCCTACTATGGAAGATTTGATGGTCGATTTGACCCCCCCCCCTCTTACCGCAGGTATAACTCCTAACATCTATGCTCGGAATTCATAACGCTAACTCGACCCATTTCCTTCCAGGTCCAATTTCGATCGAAATCTCCTCCTCATCGTACAATGTTGTACATTGTACGTATGATTGATCTAGAGTGTAGATCATCGTATTCCATCCCTAGCTTAGATTTAGGAGGACTACTCCGTTTGAAATCAGTAGACTTCCTCTGGAAAGGCCTTGAAGTGGGAGCTTCCCTTCAAACTTTTATCAGAAAGATTCTACATTGTAGAAGTTGGGATGCCTCAGTGTAGAATATGCATCAAGCGGCTCAATTTGAGCCAATCACCAGCTGACAACGACAACGTCATTGCCATCTCATATTGGATCAGAGTCCCTGACCGTCTTGCCTGGCCAGGGTCCGCGATAGACCGCCCACCTATGGCAGTCATGCTGAAGAATCTAGTGTAAAATAATTATTTTCTAAGAGGTCTGGCCCAGACCGTCTGGCTAAATCGAGATTCTCCGCCCAGTACTTGAGTTTTTAGCATGAAGCGAGGTATTTCCTTTATTTCAAATAAAGGATTTATTTATTCAAATAATTGGTTAAATTACTTGAGGCATGCTGGTTAAGAGTAGCTAAGCTACTCTTTTTTTCTAACCATCGTGGGGCTGTATGAGATGAATGGAAGGTCCCTAACATCGAAAATGCACACTCAGCGAAAGTTTCCTGAAAAATTTTACTCGCGGAAAAATTTGGAAACTCTGTGATGGAGAGTCCGGCTTATCCACTCGGCCGTTACTCTCGTTTCAAACGAGTCGTTTAACTGTGTCGATTCTCTCATCTGTTTTTCTCTCGACTGCCCTGAATTTCAGGCCTAAAACATACGAGTAATTCAAACTCACATTCGATCGATTAGATGCAGCAGTATGACAAAAATATCAAGCATGTGATATAGTCTATATCATATAGAGGTATCACGTCTGTGTCACGTGGTGAAGATTCCATGTTTAATTCCCAGAGTCTTCGAATTTCACCTCAACTTCTTCACTTCTCTTCTCGATTCTTCTTCTCTTCATCAAAAACTCTCTCCATTGCTTCTACTATTTCTATCACGAAAAAAAAACAACAGTCAAGGAGGCCAACATACTTAAATTCATTTTCACATGAACACTCTACACCGAAGACCAAGCGAATACACAATCCCTCGTCAACATCTCCATGATGTACCAGCTCAAGAGATATACTTCTATGTTTTCTTTCGATAGTCTCCTTCACTGTGATTCATTCTTTATAATCTCTTGCTCCGGAGTTTCGGTCGACTCTGCTAATCTGATACAGGACAGCAGGCCTGCAAGGACCGCTTGGGACGGATTCGAAAGAGCCGTGGCAGCTCCGACTCAAGTTTTGTGACGCCAAGACTGTTGCAGCCTGCAACTTGCAGGGTTCTGAATAACGGTTATTCAATAACCCTAATAGAGCCAGAATAGAGCCTAATAGAGA
>NW_003212665.1:0-2243 GCF_000006405.1 Perkinsus marinus ATCC 50983 | reverse complement strand
TGCCAATTTGAGAGTGACTCGATTAGAAGCATACTGACGATTTTATAACTATGAATGGTAGGGTAGATATCTGTGTGCCATTGACTATTGCCTGGAGTCCCATAATGATTTACGGATCCACAAAGGATGAACTAGCTCACGCATAGCATGAGCAAGTACAAGACGTTATGAGAGGCGTATGGGTGCAGGTGCAGAGCTTAGGATCACAACCAGGTCCGCAAGCACTATAAGGGCAAGGAGTGTTCTTCAATGCACGGAGGTGCGGCTGAGTATCCTCAGCCTGGAAGACGCCAAGGATGGCAATCAACATACAGAGGATTTTAACCATAGTCGGAAAGTTGATAAGCTGTCAGAGTGAAATGGCAACAAAGAGTAGACGAGTGTTCGGTTGTGAGACTGAGATCGGGATGACATCCAGCCTAGGTAGAATATCACGAACTACGGCAGCACGCATGTTCAAATTCCCGCGCGGAAGCTCCACTGTGAAGCCATGGAGAAGTAGACAGCATTATTGTACGCAGTGGACAAAGTTTGTGGGCGTGTCAACTCGAAGTCATGGATTGGAGGTAGTCAATACTAGTTACTCTGGCAACATTATAATATCATGTTGGATTATCTATATCGTGATGATATAGATACTCCAACGGTAATCTTCAAAAACAGATACACACGTGAACTAAGCTTAGACTCTCACGTTCGCCATATACATGTATCTGGCTACTTGCCGCACAGCCTGACAACAAATGCAGCTGATGGTGGCCGAGCGGAGTCAATTTACACATACAGTACAGTCGATATAACGCAAATCATCGATTTGATATTGCTATGCCTTCTCAGATCCTGCGTTGCATATGCCGTCATAGGTTCTGCGTGCGTAAATGACCTATCGGCGTTAGATATATCCATTTTCGCATTGTCGTGCATGCAAGTACAATATTGTTGAGTGCTTGAGTTGAGTCTTAACTAAAGCTTGACTAGGGCACACAAAAAGCCTTTGTATATACGTGCATTTGTTACATCAGCTGACGCCGACTCGCCCTAGTTGAGCTAAACGCTACTTTGGACAGCTGGAATTGTCATACTTCTTGTCCGTGGATAAGTGACAGCCGTTTTTATGCCACTAAGACAACCTGACTACAAAATTTGAACACCAGTTGTCCAAATGATGTCAATGTGGTGGAGTGAAAAGCGCAGTTCCCGTGTCCGCATATCGCCCTAGTCAATCAACTGGGCACTTGTCCTAGGAATTTCCTGGATCAGCAGGTCGTTCATCATAGTCCTAGACCATTTTCTAGTAGGGAATCATTTGGAAAAATCGTTGATATTTTCCAAATCAGCGCTCGAGGTTGATGAATAATCGGGGATTATATTGTATTTCATCAACATATTATTATATTCATGAATATATGTTTATATATTATTAGATTGTAGGCGACAGTTTCTCTATGGTGAACCCAACCCTATTTGGTCAGATAACAGAGATAATGCGACGAGAAAAGCCAACAATCAAGCCACTGAAATCAAAGCTAAGTTCCGAGCTACTGCAGGCTTTCACCCAACCAGCAACAAAGGATAAACCGCTATGCATGGACTTATGCCAAGTGCCGAACTACGGAATCCTAGACATGGCTTGAGGATTATCGATGATGTTAGATGAGTATAAATGGTAGACTAAATAATCGAATCCCATCAACCATCTCCCTGATGATACAGATCCATCATGGCTCTACTCTATGACGAATAACACTCACAAACGCAAGCCCAGTCATCAATAGTGCAGCTGCAGACTTTAGGATCACAATCAGGTCCACAGACTATCGCCTGGCAAGGAGATCCATTCAGTTTACGGAGGTGCGGCGGAGTTTCCTCAGCCTGAAAGACGCCGAGGATGCCAATCAACACGAAGAGGATTTCAACCATAGTCACGAGGTTAATAAACTATCGGACTGAGGTATCAGAATTTCTGATTCAGAAATAGCTTGGTAACTATCAGGTTGGTAACTATCACAAGGTATACTGAAATGGCAAAGACGAGTGTTCAGTTGCGAGATTGAGGTTGGAATGTCGTTCAGCTTATATAAACCATGAAATTCGACAGCACGCATGCTCACTATCGTTCACGGTGGTAGAAGACAGCGTGACAGTGTGTTGACGGGTATACTCGGTGATTGAGTTGTCCCTGGCAGGGGTTTCGGTCGGGACACTGGTTGACTCAAGAGCCTCAGGGCGAATGGGTTGAAAAG
>NW_003213128.1:0-1083 GCF_000006405.1 Perkinsus marinus ATCC 50983 | reverse complement strand
AGGATACATACTAGATGTGGAAGGTGTATATCTCCCCACCAGCAGGCATGTCCGAGCTCTTTACTCTAAATCCCCATCCGATCGTCGGCATCATGGACTGGTCTTTGGAAGGCCAATAAGGTAATATTCTCAACAATAGTCTTTACACTCGAGAGGGTACAACTGAATGTTACAGACTGCTAGTGGCAATCGATTCACATTGTATGATATTTGTAATATATCTAAACTCTCTAGTGTCCATTCCAATATGGAGATTGCGATATGTTATTAGTGATAATGATACGAAGTTAGTAGGCCGAGAATCACGTACAGTGGAGTTTCACTAGTTTTACGTGAAGTGGAGTGAAAAACGCGATATTCGCGATGATATGCAGTAGTCGTGAAATATATATTTCACTGGTGTTTTTCGTATCACTAGGGTGGTGAAACTCCATTATATTGATCTTAACGAAATTGATGTTCCGAACAATACACGTATTAGTATGCGTACATTATGAAAACAGTGAGCATATTTATTAGGTTAACATTGTTGTAAACTTGTAGTGAAAATTTTATGAGTTTATTTCCATAGAACCTCAGCGGAGCGGAGCTGAACGCAAAGATGGCCTCAGGCGGCTCAACAGTTCACTCGCACGAATTTCGGTGAGTGTTGAATAGCTCACATCCGTTTCCTCAGGCCGATTCTTCTACGCTCATCGTGCCGGCTTGTGGGGTACTCAGGCTCCCGTGATGTGGTAACTTTTATCGGTATGAAAGCAATAATAAGCAATGTTGGAATATGGCTATGGTGTCTACACGAGTTTCCTCACTAATTATAGAAGTTCATATGCAAGACGGAGTAGGAATGTATAAAATCCGACTAGAATCTCCCAAAATTTCATATTATCACCAACCCACGTAGTTGATCATATTTCATACCGACACTGGTAATAGGGCGGGATGATGTGATCAGTTGGCAGCGACGAGATGAAAAGGCAGCATGCAGCGGACGCCTATGGTCAGCCCAAGTAGTGGTGGAAAGCAGCGCCGAGTAAGTCATTCCTGGAATTGATTAAGTATAGTTTATTACGATCAAGTTGATGT
>NW_003200955.1:0-823 GCF_000006405.1 Perkinsus marinus ATCC 50983 | reverse complement strand
GAGTCAATCATGGTAACGCGTGATACAAGAAGACATCCCATTGGACAGTCATGGGAAATTCGAATGCTTTCGGGAAGCTCTTGCTGGTATAGCAAGCTGTATCGCCTCAGACAAGCCGTGGCGGCTTTCCATATACCACAAGTAGAGAACATATCAACGGGTTGAATTTCACAACATGTAGCCTACGAGCCACCGAATCTAGTATGGTATCGACTTAGTGCATACGATATGCTGATGATGATTGGTTGTTGTTGTTGTTGAAGATTCTGTCACGTGTTGCACTAGTTTGTGCACTGTATCACAAAGATGTAGCTGTTTCATTGTTTTTGTCTCTTGCTGTTCACTACGGTTCCCACAGGTTTCCCGAATTTTCTCATCAAAACGTTTCTAATTTTCGTAAGCCTATCCAATGTCGAACCCAGATTCAGTAAGATGACCCCGTCTTACTGCATATGGAAGACCTACGTGCACCCGACTTCAAGCCACCAGCTGATGTGAATGTTGTCTGAGCATGAACACAAGCACACACTAACGCATCCGCGATGTTCTGATGACTACTGCTGTGCTCGCCGTGTTGTTGTACTCATCTTCAGAGCACCAGCCAGCAACAGTACTGTCCTTACCGTGAATGCTCGATCGCCTCCATATAAACTCATCCGATAGCAACCTTGAGTATGCGTCATCAGAATCGTCCACGAACACGCCCCAACCTTATTGGTGAATCCCTATCGTCCATCGTACCCCAAGACGACGATGAAAGCCGAGACGAACGGCGACGGGGATCTGACAGTGAAGGTACATGTCGTAGGCATGTCGCCCTCCA
>NW_003213588.1:0-1093 GCF_000006405.1 Perkinsus marinus ATCC 50983 | reverse complement strand
TGTAGATGACAAGAATGTTTTTATATGCATGTCAGCGTCACTGTGATGATGCTCCATGTTTTTCATTTATTCGATGTCTGGCGCTCGCCATCTGATAAGAGCGCGCGCCAGGAGACTGTCTGGAAATACGACCGCAGGAGACTGCACAAGTAAGGTAAAATCCATGCCGCACAAGTAAGCCGTCTTTTGAGACGCATTTGGTATATTCCACTCGATACACTCGGTTGTATATGTCTGCCCAGAGTTCCAGTCAACATAATAACACTACACTGGGGGCTGTGCCGAGAACCCCAGCTTTGGTGGCTGCAACTCGTCTACTCGAGACTGCTATCAACGAGGAGTCTGGTGGTTCTTTCTTTGGTAAACTTGGTCCTCTCGGGGTCGCCCTCTGTGATGCCTACAAGGATCACGAAACTGTCGTGAGTTATATAGCGCAGGATCCGCTACCCGCTGTTCAGGGTCACTTCGAGGCCTTCATCACAGAACTCCACCAATTATTGGCCGAGGAACTGTGCTATCCCTACCCCTTGGAAGGCGGAGGGGCCCCTGAAGATATCTGGTGGCTCTTGGTGGCTCTAAAATGGTGTGTGGTCTTCACGGTGGTGGAACTCTCCGGTAAAACTATAAAAGGCAGGAAGGCTCTCAGAGACTCACTGGTGGTCACTGTTGACGCCTATCGCAGGTACGTCGGTTCTCTGGCTACGGGCTTTGCCCGTAGCTTCTCCAAACAAGGCCCTCGAGAGGAGCCGGTCGCTACTGGTCCCTATCTGCCTCCTGTACCGAGTCCAGTACAGGCTGGCCTGGTGGGTTACCCGGGATTTGCTAAGGTACCCGATAGCGCTGCTCCAATGGTGAAGGTTTCTATCCCTCCCGAGCAACCGGGGAATGCGGCCGGTGTGCAGCATGGTACGGCTAATGATGCCTCACTCCTGTCCGGACACACGTCTGGTACGGAATATGTTTCGGCTCTGGGCGCACCGATCGGCGGATCCCGTGATGAACTCTTCTTTAAAGGGCATCGTAGAGCGAAGCAATTGGCTGATGTATCAGGCATCGAGCCATTTGATGGTAGCGGGAACGACTTTATCCTGTT
>NW_003201661.1:0-717 GCF_000006405.1 Perkinsus marinus ATCC 50983 | reverse complement strand
ACATATTGCCATGGTGCAAACCGACAAGCGTGTTATGATATATAATAATCTCGCGACCAGACTGAACGCGTGATTCAAACACTTCTCTGCATTTATCAATAGATTTGACGTAATGCGTTGAAGAGAAGAATCGCGTGATCAAGGAACACGTGATATCACCACAACACAGTCGAGTTTGCGAGTACCTCTAGAGATACTCACAGGCGCAAGCCTCCTTTCGGAGGGGCTACAATACGAGATTATAGCCTTGCAAATTAATACGCCTGCCTTCACAAGCGCACATAACGAACCACCTCCGAAGAGTTAGTTCAAGCGGGATACAAAGCATTGAGTTGCGTTAACAACAAAATGTTTGTATCGGGAAGAAGAGCGACACTGATATGTATGTACAAAGAGGAAAGATCCCCTTTGTGCAGTATGCGTTGAGATTTTTACTGGTTCACGGAATTCTGCAAATCGCAGTGCTTATCGCACTTCGCTGCGTCCTTCATCGATTCTCGAGCCGAGGCATCCATCGTTGAGAGTTTGGAATTTCGTTTTGAAATACCAAAATCCAAAATTGGATTTGGATACTATGACTAGTACAATGGTTCATAGGAATTAATCACCTTAACAAGTTAAGGTGGGGGGATCCAAACAAAGCGGGGATCCCATCTCGCAACTCTCTAACAAAAGAGCAAGAGAGAGCGAGACCGCTGGTTTCTCAGATAATGAATC
>NW_003213179.1:0-1072 GCF_000006405.1 Perkinsus marinus ATCC 50983 | reverse complement strand
CACCGCGAAGTCACCTTACAACATCAAATATTATATGGACGATGTCGCTACGGATCATCCACATCCTCAACAGCTGCAGCAGCTCTTCGACAAGTATCACTTCCCTACTACTCTGGTCGACGTATCTACGGTTCAAGTTGCCCATTTCTTAGGGCTCCAAACTGTCGATCATGGCCGCTCCCTTCGCTATAGCGACAGAGGATGGGCGAGTTTCATTACTCACGAGCTCCCTAGCAACCCATCCTTGCGGGACGCACTAACATTGCTAGGGAAGGTTATGTCTCTTCCCGAGGTCTTGCCCTTCTTCTTGCTACCAATTCGCAACTTACTACAGTCTCAAGTGGCGAAATGCCGCCATCTTCTTTCGTCTTGGGATGCAAAACTACCACCACACTTATTGAATATGCTGCGAGAATTTCATGAAGCTTTCAAAGAAGCCACCCCTCCGATCATCCACCGCCACATCGACGTCACTCTCCCTATTGAGGTATATACTGACGCCGGTGCTTACTGCGGGTGTTACCGCTTCTACCAAAACGGTGAAGAAATTCTCCGAGGCCAACACACTTTCACGTCGACAGAGGTCGCCCTCCATATAAACTGCAAAGAATTAATGATGGTCCTACTAGCGATGCAGAGATTGGCCTTACTCGAGATGCGTATGGATTCTCTATTTAAGGATATCAACGTTCTCGTAGACAGCAAGACTGTTCTTTCAGTTCTACAACACGGTCGTACCAATGCTGGTCCAATGCAAGTGTACATGGAGAAGAAGCTCCGCTTGCTCCGAGAACTTATGAGAGAACGGCTCAATACTATATGCTTCACCTATGTCGAGACTAACAGCAACTTGGCTGATATTGGTACCCGTAATGATCTCCACAAACGTCTCATCCAACTGAGAGACTCCGAAGCTCTTGAGCATGACGGCGTGCAACCTCTACAAGCTGCTGTCATCCCTTCTACGGTATCACCTTCCGCTGGCAAGCGTCAACGTCAAATCTCCCCTACCGACGCCGACCCTGTGGTCAAGAAGATCTGTACAAGACCCGACCAATCTTCACTGAAGTAT
>NW_003205290.1:0-1257 GCF_000006405.1 Perkinsus marinus ATCC 50983 | reverse complement strand
TACGCCTAGTCTTCTTACCTTTTTCCTGTCCACCGGGAGGGCTACCCACAACAGCGTTGAAGCGGGCCTAAGTTGAACGATGTCAACTGCAACCATTGTAGAGCTCTACGCACCTGAACTAGGTTGAGCACTGAGGAGCTTCCTCCAATCCTGAGCAGGCCGCGATCGAAGAGTCTGGTCAGCATAGGCGAACAGAGCTGAAATATGCCTAGACGCATATGAATGACCGCGCGCCACAAAACTCTCCGAATAGCAAAGTAATAGGTGTTGTGATCTCTAGCTCTAATACGGCGTTCGACAAGCCCTAAAACCACTATCGATTGGGCCTTTATCAGCACCAACAGCCGAGCAAAGGGACGGAACAGTCACTGATGCGCACGTGTGTACGCGTGCCAATTTCCATACCACTCCAATCACAAATTAAAGAACTCGGCACCTCTTCCACGACGTAACATACGTTATGGTGAATACGGATAACAGGAACAGTAACGTATATCCTCAGTGCTTCCATATTTTAACAACCTTATCGCGACCAGCGCTGACCACTCGGGCACCATCTCCACTCCAGTCCACCGCGAAGACCTCATCAGCGTGACCGGGCAGGTCCTCCTTCAGCTTCCTCTTGCCGGCATCCCAGACCTGACCACAACAGCATCGTGCTGGTCATACGATACGCCCAGTTCCCCATTGTGTTGGAGGAATATATCCTCGCTTTCCTCAGCTGAGCGAACGAATTTCCGAGGCTGATATTAGAACAGGAGTGTACAGAAACCCACAAGAATTCCCAAAATTTTTCATATTCTCGATCACACATGTAGTTGACCATGAGCATATTCCCCCCATTGACCCCCTCACCTTCACAGTAGAATCCTTAGAGCCAGAAACAAGCATACGACTATCGGCTGACCATGACACCATGTAAACATCAGCAACATGACCACGTAGAGCACAGATGAACCTACAGTGGGAAGTGCCAAGGCCAGGGTGGCAGAGCTTAGAGTACTACTTTCCTGTTACGCCGTCCCACAGGCGCACGGACTTGTCGAAACTAGCGCTGGCGATCATACGGCCATCAGGACTGAACTGGACATTATTCACCACCTTCTGATGACCCGTTAAACGACATAAGGGTTTCTTGCCTGAACATGGTGACCAATTTCGTGGCGCGTGACGAAAATCGACACCAACACTTACTGTCCATACTCCAGAGAAACATTGTGAAATCATCACTACCCGATAGGATCCTCTCACCCACAC
>NW_003206289.1:0-1170 GCF_000006405.1 Perkinsus marinus ATCC 50983 | reverse complement strand
TAGTACGAGAGGAACACTTCGTCCAGATACTTGGTTAATGCCGTTGTCTGAAAAGACAGTACGGCGAAGCTACCATCTGCTGGATTACGGCTGAACGCCTCTAAGCCGGAATCCATGCTGGATAAGCAGTGTTGTACACCGTGCTCAATGCTACAAGAAAAAGGCTAGGTCAGGCTTCGGCCTGACCAAAATTCAAGCTGCTATACCTCTGGCTGCATTGACTTGTGGTCAGAGTGTATGGTGATCATAGCAATTGCAAGTATTGGGCTCGATAAATCCTTTGAAGACGACTTAATTGCATCCGGGTATTGTAAGTGTTGAGAGTAGGCTTAGTCTTACGATCCACTGAGATTCATCCCGTGTTGCGCCGATTTGTCTCCTCCTATTCTATTTCCATCTACGGACTCCATTTAAAAAGGCGGATTACTCCACACTCAAGAGCTTCTGAGAGCTCTGGTGTGGGGCACGGTTGAGTTGGATCGCGGTATAGTGTCCTGATGAGCGTTTGAAGTTGGATGGAGGATCATACCTTATGGGTTGAAAATCCTCGACTTGTCCAAATTTGGGTGTGCGCGGTTGGGGGTAACTTGGCTTTTTGGTCGACTTTATGATCGCCAGCGGCCATACTGCGTCGAATACACCGGATCCCATCCGAACTCCGAAGTTAAGCGGCGCAAGGCCCGGATAGTACTGGGGTGGGGGACCGCCCGGGAAGTCCTTAGGGTGCTGCTGGCTTTTTGCAAAAGTCGTACATTTTTTTACAAACCCCCTCCCCACCCCCTTGGACATTGTTCCTCTTTTGTCTTGTATTGTGAAGCAGCCTATGCTAGCCCACAGAAGAGTCCAGTAGTTCAATAGAGAGACAAGTGAACATAGTTTATAACATTGTCCAAGGGGTGGAGGGGGATGCGCGAAATCGATGTGCACGTTTGGTCAAAGATGCTCGCGAAAGCTGCACATCAATTTCGCACATGGGCGAAATTGACTTGCAGGTGGGTATAAAAGTTGATGTAGGCCATGTGGCTCGATTTCAACCATATGGGTATGCTTCTGAGGATGGGGTGTTACAGTGGACCATATGTGGTAGGTCATTTGGAAATGTCACCAAAATGGTCTAAATCTGCGCATTCCATTTAAGTGAATTTAAGTGAAATTTAAGTGAATTTTACT
>NW_003215045.1:0-1406 GCF_000006405.1 Perkinsus marinus ATCC 50983 | reverse complement strand
TATGAATCATAATTTCCCTGTCCCGTTCACAGAATGGGCCATCCTGCTCCTGGTTCTCGTACCAGACCAGAAATTTATGGTGCTATAAGCCACTTGCCAGGATTGAACTGACGATCTTCTGCTTACAAGGCAGACGCTCTGCCACTAAGCTAAAGTGGCACACACATTAACTATATGAATCAACAATTTTCCTGTCCCCTTCACAGAATGGGCCATCCTGCTCCTGCTTCTCGTACCAGACCAGAAATTTATGGTGCTATAAGCCACTTGCCAGGAGTGAACTGACGACCTCCTGCTTACTAAGCAGACGTTCGGCCACTAAGCTAAAGTTGCACACAAAATAACTGCATAAATCTATAATCTTCCTGTGTCCTTTGCGGAGTGAGCAAACCTGCTCCTGCTCCTCATACCCGACTAGAGCTTAATGCTGCTGTAAGCCACTTGCCAGGATTGAACTGACGACCTTCTGCTTACGAAGCAGACGCTCTACCACTAAGCTAAAGTAGCGCCCTGCTTCTCGTACCAGACCAGATATTTATGGTGTTATAAGCCACTTACCAGGATCGAACTGACGACCTTCTGCTCTCAAAGCAGACGTTCTGCCATTAAGCTAAAGTGACACACCAGATAACTGCATAAATCAATAATCTTCCTGTATCCTTTGCGGAGTGAGCAAACCTGCTCCTGCTCCTCATACCCGACTAGAGCCTAATGCTGCTGTAAGCCACTTGCCAGGATTGAACTGACGACCTTCTGCTTACGAAGCAGACGCTCTACCACTAAGCTAAAGTGGCACACACACTAACTATATGAATCAATAATCTTCCTGTATCCTTTGCGGAGTGAGCAAACCTGCTCCTGCTCCTCACACCCGACTAGAGCCTAATGCTGCTGTAAGCCACTTGCCAGGATTGAATTGACGACCTTCTGCTTACAAAGCAGACGCTCTACCACTAAGCTAAAGTTGCGCACAGATTAAGTATATGAATCAATAATTTTCCTGTATCCTTTGCGGAGTGAGCAAACCTGCTCCTGCTTCTCGTACCAGACCAGATATTTATGGTGTTATAAGCCACTTACCAGGATCGAACTGACCACCTTCTGCTCTCAAAGCAGACGTTCTGCCACTAAGCTAAAGTGACACACCAGATAACTGCATAAATCAATAATCTTCCTGTATCCTTTGCGGAGTGAGCAAACCTGCTCCTGCTCCTCATACCCGACTAGAGCCTAATGCTGCTGTAAGCCACTTGCCAGGATTGAACTGACGACCTTCTGCTTACGAAGCAGACGCTCTACCACTAAGCTAAAGTGGCACACACGCTAACTATATGAATCAATAATTTTCCTGTCCCCTTCACAGAATGGGCCATCCTGCTCCTGCTTCTCGTACCAGACCAGAAATT
>NW_003210233.1:0-1378 GCF_000006405.1 Perkinsus marinus ATCC 50983 | reverse complement strand
CACACCTTCACGCCTCACTGCCTTGACCACCGGGAAGTCCCAGCCCTTGAGCCGCTGGGCGATGAGTTTTTTTACCTTCTCGGATGAGTCGCCGATACGCAAGGTAGATTCTTCAGATGACTTCGGGACTGGCCTCGAAGTTGCCGCCATTGCAGCATTGTTGACCTCCACCAACCGACAAGATAGGTTCAACGCCTTCAAAGATACGGTAAGAGTAGGGAAGTCTAGGTTTAGACCCGTTTTCTGGATAGATCCCAAACCAAGAAGTATCATCGGAGACTCTGTATCCAGGAGCTTCCTTGGATACACCAAGCCCTCAAGCTTACAAGCTGCACCGAAGATCGAACATTTCAGAGAGATCTTGGAGGTTAAGGTGACAGTCGCACCGATACCTTGGATAATACTAGGCCGATCTAGCGCTTGTATGCTATGCTTGACCCCGAGGCTAACGATAGTATCCTCAGGTATAAGGGTGTGAACACTGCCACTATCGAGAACGAGTAGGACCTCCCGACCGTAACTGGTAACTGGGACTGCTACCATCCTGCCGCCAGCTACGTGAAAAGCCGGGAACACGATGTCGGGATTCTCCTCGACAGACTCGACGTCAACACTCTCCTCGACGGTCTCTCCCTCTTGGGATGTAACGACGGCGGCTACCACTCGTTTCTTGGACAGATCGCCCGACTTAGCTGGGCGCAACTCTGGGTGCAAGGCCCAGCAGTTGTCCTTATTGTGACCTCGTCGTCTACAGTGTGGACACCGCGGACCTTTCGACGCCTCTTCTCCTGGGCTGATTCCAGGATTTGGACGTTTTTCAGTCCTAGGTTGAGACCTTCCGTCGCCCTGAGGCTTGCCGCCATTCCCTTCTTTCATTGGTTCTCCAGGAGGGAATTTCCGAGTAGGACTAGACTTATGGTCATCATTCTTGGGTTTAGGTGTCGTTCCATCAGAGGCCTTCTGCGAGCCCTCGACCACTTTGGATGTAGGTTTTGGTCGCTCTCCTTCCCAGGGAAAGCGGTATGCAGAGGTCACTTGATAGGTACGAAGCCACGCCACCAGTGAATCATATTCAACATCCAATGGGGATAACCTTCGTTGTCTTAAATAGACAGAATAAGCCGTCGAAAGTGATCGTCCAACGTTCTTGAGTATAACAACCGCACGCTGATATGGAGAAGGATGAGTTGCCCGAAGGTAAGAGCAAACATCAGTGAGGTTGCGGAAAGCCTTCGTCTCCCGTAAAAGGAAGCCGTCCAAATTCTCATTCTCACCCCTGCTTGATCCCTCGCCACTCACGATAGGCCGCGTCGTAGCTGATACATGGTATTTCTCCAAGAGTCAGGTGAGCGAGGATTGAACACAACAGCTGTTCCCA
>NW_003208856.1:0-1055 GCF_000006405.1 Perkinsus marinus ATCC 50983 | reverse complement strand
CAGCCGTGGGTTCGACCGTACTGTCTATGAGCCGGGATCGCTGGCAAAGGAGGAACTTATAATCGACAACTTATGTCGTTGATGATATTTTGATGGCACAACCCTAAAACTATCTAAGGTTGGTGAACCATCTTCTATTATAACTAGTCATTACTTGAATGTTCGTCCGTACTATGGATCATCCGCGGGGCATGTGAGATATTGAGGATTGTATTGGCATATCAGCTCTACTATTAGGTACTATCTAGGTCTGGCTTACAATCTGAGGAGGGCCAATCCTAGGGCTTGGGAGAGTTTCAAAACGAGGAAACTCCGTAACTGCAACTGTTCTCGTCTACTAGTTTCTATATGAGATTCATTGTCAGGTAAGTTAGGTCCTGGATATCGTGTTTCTGAGGGCATGCAAGGTATACCTCCATTCTGCTATCGAACTACCATTTATATACGCGAAGACAATTACTGCTAGACAAAAAGTTCTGGTATAGGCGCAACGAATGAGGTTGCAGCAGAATATTCTCATCTTACTATCGTAGCTGATGACATAAGATGATCTCCCGAGACTTTCTAGTGTTTCGTTCCCTAAGTGGTTGTGAACAGAGCATCAGAGCACTTTGATAAGCGCACGTCCTTTAGTTCATCTGTTCGGCGACGTGAGCCAAATTTTGAGATGAAACGAAATGATGCACGTTGGATATTGTGAGAGATAAGTACAGAGTACAGTTAGTATATTCATCATCATGTCAGAGTCGTATCAGTCGGGGAGGGCAAGGAGAGCATGTGTCGGCAAAGGCATCAAGCGTAATGCTTATCGTTCACATTCTATCGAGATCCAGCGTTCTGATGCTGACGAAGTCCAAGCTCTCTCCCAAACCATCGAGGCTGATAATCCCTCAACCTCGCCTTCGTGTCCAGTAAGGGAATCTCCTCCTAGGGTGTCTACTCGAGTCGACGTGCTTGGCCAGCGTCCAGACGGTAACTTGGTCCTCGGTTCTGTCCTGCCATCTCCACCACGGCTGGTCTCTTCTTCCCCGGTGACAAGTCCTATCGGTCCACCT
>NW_003212096.1:0-953 GCF_000006405.1 Perkinsus marinus ATCC 50983 | reverse complement strand
CATGGTTGTAGCGAGTAGTTACTGCTTCCCTTGCCTCAATGCACTTCCTAGTTGCTGATGCATCATCCTCTTTACTCTGTTGACTATATGTATCATGGTCTCGCAAATAAGTAAGTAGGGATGACAACACGTCAGCGGGATTAGTGGACATGAGAGAGTGGACCCTTACAACCGCATAGGTTGTAGTAGGTTATCCTAGTGTGAACTGACGACATCGTTGCTGGGCCAGGTATCTCGGAAAGGAGCTCCACTCAACCGATTTACGATTATTACGAAGCTGTGAGTTCGGAGGATTGACTTGGACAACCAAAGAAGCAAGTCGACCAGCATTGAAATCGATTTATGCACAGCCTCAAACGACACTATGTTACTTCTTGTTAATGCATCATTCACATGAAGAGCATAACCCTTCATAACGGCTTGTTCTAGGCCAGAATAACTCAATTAAAAATAACATGTGCGGCGTTACACCACGTGGTCGCTCTCACCACCCGCGACCTTCGACGATGATCGGCCATAGTCATCCAAAAGCTCACACTTGGTTAGGACCTGAACACATAGCCATCTGGCTCAAGTTGATCCTTTGATCTCTGCATCTCTCTCCCAACATGTCTGTGAGTCCGACCGACATCGCCAGCCTCCGTCAGCAGATCGCCGACCTCGCGAATATTATGTCTTCAAAACAAGACGTCCAAGTGATGAAAGGCTCAGATGGAAATGTCTTGGGCATCCAGGACTGCTTGGTCTTGATTGAACGAAAAATAAAAGCCCTAGAAGATAAGACGAATATGAGTCTGTCAGCCCTGAATGCCAAGATCGAGCACACAAACGAACGGGTTGGTACTATCGATGCAAGAATGTCCGACTACGTGTCAAAGCTCAATGACAGATCGATAACCAATCACAGATGATGAAGGATATGTACAGTCTGATCTCGAACATGAACAAACGCG
>NW_003202847.1:0-1128 GCF_000006405.1 Perkinsus marinus ATCC 50983 | reverse complement strand
GGGGCGGCTATGCCATCATGGCAATATATACCTCAGTACAGTCGAGTTCTCTGGGTGGGGCGGCTATGCCATCATGGCAAGATATACCTCAGTACAGTCAAGTTCTCTGGGCGGGGCGGCTATGCCATCATGGCAAGATTTACCTCAGTACAGTCAAGTTCTCTGAGCGGGGCGGCTATGCCATCGTGGCAAGATTTACCTCAGTACAGTCAAATTCTCTGGGTGGGGCGGCTATGCCACCGCCCCAGAATATGCCCCAGTACAGTCAAGTTCTCTGGGTGGGGCGGCTATGCCAACAGCGCAAGATATGCCTCAATACAGTCAAGTTCTCTGAGCGGGGCGGCTATGCCATCATGGCAAGATTTACCTCAGTACAGTCAAGTTCTTTGGGCGGGGCGGCTATGCCATCATGGCAAGATTTACCTCAGTACAGTCAAGTTCTTTGGGCGGGGCGGCTATGCCATCATGGCAAGATTTACCTCAGTACAGTCAAGTTCTCTGAGCGGGGCGGCTATGCCATCATGGCAAGATTTACCTCAGTACAGTCAAATTCTCTGGGTAGGGCGGCTATGCCACCGCCCCAGAATATGCCCCAGTACAGTCAAGTTCTCTGGGTGGGGCGGCTATGCCACCATTCCAAGATATGTTTTGGTACAATGAATTGTGTGGGAGAAGCTCGAGAGAGCTTGCTCCCCGGCATAACCAAACTCCAATTGTTGAACTCTAACTGCGATGAATTGCGGGGAGCATTTTGGCTGTTGGTAATGCGGCTCCCAGATATGTCATCTCGTGATGTCAAGGTGACACACCTTGTGGTTAGGAGAAACGGGCGTGTATTTAGTAGCAGTTCGCCACAGGGAGTCGACAGTAATTTCCAGAGGGTACACCTGCCCCTCGCGAGCTTAGCCATTTCTATCTACAGCGGGATTGATTTTGGTATATCTTAGGGTGATGGCACAGCCGCCCCGCCCAGTTGAATTAATCTTGATAGGAGCGAAACGAGCTATCTGAAGGTGTTCACAATGTGTGGAGTGATGCTGATGAACGCGCTCCTCTCTAAGTTCATCTGGGAAGCTAATGACTGCGCTGAATGATTGAGGCCGCCGTGGGGTTGCTCGGTCGTCTTGC
>NW_003213395.1:0-1036 GCF_000006405.1 Perkinsus marinus ATCC 50983 | reverse complement strand
CCCATTGAGTGTCCCGAGAAGCAAAGACTTGCACGCGATTGCGCTATCCACTGGTACCTCACAGGACGGAAGCCCCGGTCTATAACCGTGATTCAGGCCGTGCTCGGATAGCTGCGCAAGAGATTTCTCCGGCTGTCCACAAGGATGGACTTTCTCCGTTAGCCAGGGGTGTATTGCTCCTCACAACACGCGCGGTAGCTGCCTCCGATCCATCAACTTTACCGCGATGTCCATACAAGATAAAGCATCTTGGGCGGCGATGTGTGCCGAAGAATGGTGGGTGACTTCCTCAGCTAAGGTTGCCCCTTGAGATCTCGCACCTCAGGCCTTGCTCAGGAAATTGAAATGTGCTCTTGATATGCGCGTTTTTCGTCGAATGCGTGAAATGATGATTTGAGTTCTGTTCAATGGAATATAACGAGGATCGATATATTACGAACTGGTCAGCCAGTGATGTGGTTCTGAATGCAAACCTCTGACCAGTCATGTGCGAATTCGCTATGCAAAAAAGGCATCTTGCATAAATTAATCCGGGATGCTCTGCAAATTGCAAATTGCAGACTGCAATTTACGCAATCGATTTCATTTCTTCTTGTGTTCGTCCAAAATGTTGTCGATCGCTGTGGTTCTTCCCTTCTATTCATGATGTGTGTTAGGTACATTTGAACTCCATGAATATCTATGCTTCACTTGCAGCGGCAACTGTGGTGTCTGCTGCACCAAGCTACGAGATCCATTCAAATGGCCACTCAACTGAAGTGCTTCTTGTTCCACCTGAAGACCCATTTCCACAAATCCGAGGAGAAGTGAAGTCTCGGCGTGGAATTTGATGTCGTCAACCGATTCTTCCCTACTTAGATTGAGCGACTCGAAGCCAGCCGTCGCGAGTTTGAGGCAAATGAATTGTCCTCGTTGAAGCAAAACACATCTCTTGTTGAGAACTTCTCATACCAGCCGTTTACTGTAAGGCTATTGCCACCCACAACTACTGACATCGGAAGGATCAAACAGAGAATTGACGAGTTAGAGGCACGAC
>NW_003207536.1:0-578 GCF_000006405.1 Perkinsus marinus ATCC 50983 | reverse complement strand
TGACACTGATCGTGATACTCCCTAATTCTATTCTCAACAATCGATTCCTCCACCTCCTTAGTCCAGTGCACTTGCGAGCCATTCAGGACCGCTTGCGCCGCATGATCGAGGACCCACTGCTCCCGAGGCCCCTCTCCATAACTGACCACAGCCCTCAACAACACATTCCTCACTGCTTCCCTCATCTCCCTCTCCACGCCAGACATCCACGTCTCGACATTCATTCCACGTGTCACCACGGGCGTCACCAAGTCTATTTTTTCACCCTCAGCTGAGTGCATCTGCGTAATCTCATTGTCACCTTCGAATGACAATTTATTCATCGCTTCGAAAACTTTATTCAAGAATGGCTGAACTCTCGTGGGGTCCTTAGTCTGCGATAAGATTTCCAACAGCTCCTCATTAGCCAGGAAATAAAATCGCGCGAAAAGTGCCCGTTTAGATTCTAAATAGTCCTCCAAACCTTTCTGCACCCCCTCGAGAACTTCATTCGCAGTTTTGAACTTCTCCAAAAGCCCTTCCGTTGCACATATTTCCACCACTTTAGAATTTTCATGAGTTTCAGCCATCGTCTTTCT
>NW_003208595.1:0-849 GCF_000006405.1 Perkinsus marinus ATCC 50983 | reverse complement strand
AAAAAGGATCTATAACCTGAGAAGTGGGTTGACTGTGATTGAATATATGACGACCCACATCTCGAGAGTTGGCTAGCGAGTTCACTTCAGCTTGACACAGCTTCGTTGTAGTAAATGTCATTGTGTTGATGATGTCCCTCCCGCTCAGGGTTCTTCATGAATTGAGGAATACGTATAGTCTACCCTCGTGGCGGGTATGCATCTTCAAGATTAGCAGTCTGCAACACCCGAATGTTACACCCAATACGTATTCACTTGCGACTTGGTTAGTTCGGTCACATTCGGGTGGCTAGAAAGCTCAAGTGTGTCTGTTGCGGCCGTACCAGACACCCTCTCATGCCATTTCAGAGGATATTTAACCTCGCCTCTTCTCATTCATTTGTGGGGCTCAGTTACAAAATAGCAAAGGAGCAAATAGCAAAAAAGTGCCAATTAGCTGGAATGTATATTCCCTGCGGCTTTTGCCGTTCTGCTAGTGTGTAAAAACGCTATGGCTGATATACAGAAGAGCAAAAAAGCAAAATTCACTTTACAAATACGCAAATTTGCCGTTTTGTATAACAGAAACTGCTCGAATGAATATCGTTTGCTTGTTTATATTTCAGAAAATTGCTAGAATATATAAAAGTTGCCGCTATGTGAAGTGCGACTATGTAACAAAATTGAGCAATTTTGCTTAAAGAAGGGGCAAACCAAATATTGCTCCTTCTACTATTGAGCAAATTGCTACATTCAAGAGGAGCAATTTGCCGCTTTACGAATGGGCAACCCCGCAATGGAGCAAATTTTTTGCTGTTCTACAATCGGAAGAAGAAATTGAAATTTCGCACGCAAGAGTCGAACCTTGGT
>NW_003212553.1:0-1281 GCF_000006405.1 Perkinsus marinus ATCC 50983 | reverse complement strand
ACGATCACGGGTGTGTAGCTCAGTGGTAGAGCGGCTGACTGCAGATCAGCAGGTCCTCGGTTCAAATCCGGGCGCGCCCTGTATAAATATCGCCAAACATCTGTTCCAACCATCCTGTGGCTTGGCTGGGGTTACAAGCACGTGAATTTTCGCAAAGATCACGGGTGTGTAGCTCAGTGGTAGAGCGGCTGACTGCAGATCAGCAGGTCCTCGGTTCAAATCCGGGCGCGCCCTGTATCAATATCGTCAAACATCTGTTCCAACCATCCTGTGGCCTGCCAGGGGTTACAAGCACGTGAATTTGCGCAACGATCACGGGTGTGTAGCTCAGTGGTAGAGCGGCTGACTGCAGATCAGCAGGTCCTCGGTTCAAATCCGGGCGCGCCCTGTATCAATATCGTCAAACATCTGTTAAAACCATTCTGTGGCTTGGCTGGGGTTACAAGCACGTGAATTTTCGCAAAGATCACGGGTGTGTAGCTCAGTGGTAGAGCGGCTGACTGCAGATCAGCAGGTCCTCGGTTCAAATCCGGGCGCGCCCTGTATCAATATCGTCAAACATCTGTTCCAACCATCCTGTGGCCTGCCAGGGGTTACAAGCACGTGAATTTGCGCAACGATCACGGGTGTGTAGCTCAGTGGTAGAGCGGCTGACTGCAGATCAGCAGGTCCTCGGTTCAAATCCGGGCGCGCCCTGTATCAATATCGTCAAACATCTGTTAAAACCATTCTGTGGCTTGGCTGGGGTTACAAGCACGTGAATTTGCGCAACGATCACGGGTGTGTAGCTCAGTGGTAGAGTGGCTGACTGCAGATCAGCAGGTCCTCGGTTCAAATCCGGGCGCGCCCTGTATCAATATCGTCAAACATCTGTTCCAACCATCCTGTGGCCTGCCAGGGGTTACAAGCACGTGAATTTGCGCAACGATCACGGGTGTGTAGCTCAGTGGTAGAGCGGCTGACTGCAGATCAGCAGGTCCTCGGTTCAAATCCGGGCGCGCCCTGTATCAATATCGTCAAACATCTGTTCCAACCATCCTGTGGCTTGGATGGGGTTACAAGCACGTGAATTTGCGCAACGATCACGGGTGTGTAGCTCAGTGGTAGAGCGGCTGACTGCAGATCAGCACGTCCTCGATTCAAATCCGGCGCGCCCTGTATCAATATCGCCAAACATCTGTTCCAGCCATCCTGTGGCTTGGCTGGGGTTACAAATGCGGGCGCGCCCTATGCCCCATCTCAATTCATCTCAATTCACGAATCATCAACCTGGTGGACACA
>NW_003205628.1:0-954 GCF_000006405.1 Perkinsus marinus ATCC 50983 | reverse complement strand
CCCAAGTGGCATCCTACTGATGGACTCGGTGATGAAGAGCTCTTCCAACGAGGTTACATCTACCATACTTGCTTGTCCCCAGCAGAGCAAGTTCTCACATATGAGGAGCCCAAGGCCCTCAGGGGTTTCGAGACCATTGCCTGCTCTGTAGAGGTACCGCAGTTGGGCGGCGGCCCTCTGATGCCTAACTTGCTGCAGTCATTGGATACTAATGCCCTTCGTCGACTAGCGGCCACACTAGCTCTACCCAGTGCTGGTACCAAGGCATCCCTCCTGAAGTCTATTCGGACGGAGTTCAGTGGTCGTCAGCGGACCCTCCACCGATCGGTCCTTGACATGTCTATGGTTCTGAAGGCCCTCAGGGAGTCTGCCTATGTCCGACTCACAGTAGTGACAGTAAGGCTCTTAGCTGTCATCACCGCCCTATTGGAAGTATTAGGTGGAGATATGCAGGGCCCATCGAGTGCTACCTTCCAATTGGCCACCATGCCCAAGGCTCTCGTCCTGGCCCAGGCAGGTAAATTACGATGCGCCTTTCCGGGGGCCTCCCTATCTACGATGCCGTGGTTGCTCGATCGTGAGGAGTATGAGCTCATTCAAGTAGGGGTATACGGTGCTTATCTGTGGCAGCTCGGGGCCCAGGGTGCTCCCAAATTAGCAGACCTCGGACGGCTTGTTATGCAGTACATAGACGCCCGCCTTGATGATGTGAAGCAACGTTTGGATCGGCTAGAGAGGTGGCAAGCTAGCTTGACGTGCTGGTGGCAGCTGGTTAGTGTTGTATGGCATAGTGTATGGGCCTTGGAGAGAGGTAAGGAGTGGGAGCAAGCAGTTATAACTCTACAGTGGCTTATTCGTATCCTACCTTCACAGCTACAGAGTCCTAGCAGGAAGGCTAAGTACCTGCATAGGCTACGTATTGATTTGAGTCATCTTGGTAGGCAGGCCGATTTC
>NW_003204911.1:0-1565 GCF_000006405.1 Perkinsus marinus ATCC 50983 | reverse complement strand
ACGGAAACAATTCCGCTGGTGAGAACATCAGTAACTGATGATCAGCTCCACTCGTCTAGGGAAGTTCAATAACTCTATAAGGCTGATAGTCGCGGCTCGAATATGAGACTCTAAATAAATGAACTAGCTAGCGAAAGGGGTCATGGCAGAGCATCTCATCGAAAGTCCCTCGATGAGGGAGTAGACACACTCCTCAAAGGCTGAGTTCGATACTATTATATGGCTACAACGATCAGTGATAAGCGAGTGATTGTGGGACTCGATTACAAACGGACTACAGACCATCTCATGTGGATGGTAGGTCATGGTGTATAACTTTCCTAGTCATTGCAGGATAGACTCACAATCGCGCTGATTCCGTCACAGATATTGACACATTTCCACTGCGTGCATTAACCTCGCACGCAGTATCGTAATTTTCAACGTAGACTACGTCCGAAGCTCGGCATCTTCAGGCAACGAAAGAACTGTACAAGAGAGGCGAATACATATGTGCTGTGAGCGATACAGGCAATCTGTATACAGGAAAAGCGATTAACACCCTACAACAAGTCCACGAGGGTAGGGACGGATCCATCGAAAAAAATAAAGTCCAACCGTAGTGAAAGCCGGACGGAATGGAAACTCTCGATCATCACCGTACTCGTAGTGTTTGGCTAGTCGAAGAGTTCTCTTGCAACTTAGGTCGAGAACTCGGAAAGATACTATTTTCGCTTTTCTCTGTGGAAACGAGCGAGGTTTATAGTCTGGAATTCTCCTACGCGGAGTTTGACCGTTTATTCCGCTTTAATGCTGAACTCATGAATCCTAACAAAAAGAGTGAAAGGTGCCGCGCTCAGTCATCCAACACACCCTGCAACTGGATACTCTGCAGGTTCTACTGGATCCTCAGCCGGCTGGACTTGGTGTCTGACGAAAAGGGGAGATTACGACCCGCCTTACAATCAGCCGAAACGAGCGAACCGCCGAGGCTTGATGCCTCCAACGATAATAAGGTGAGCCCCTCAGTTATTGAAAGACGATGTCCTCTCATTAGGATAAGATTCCAATAGCAAAGCTGGATTATCTGGGAAGGACGAAGCTGAGAATGTTTTTGGTGGAACTAGATAAGAAGAGAGCGGCGTCCATAGAAAAGAGGGAGGAGGAAAGAAAACAAAAAATTTCAGCCAAAGTGACTCGATTACCGTCGCTTGCACCCGGACATGTGTGCCACAGATCGTCAGCGAGAAGAATGTTGCTGAGGGGACGGCTAGAGTCCGGAAAACCATAGTGGCAGAAGAAACAGACGAGAAGCGGGCCCAGCAGCTACGGTATCTACCACGGCTTTTATCGATCCAGTCAGCAAGCAGGGAACGATACGAAGAAATTCAACGAGAACAAGATCGTAAAGACAAAGACGAGAAAAGGAGAGCTAACATAGCCTCGCTGGAGGCACGGAGGGAAGCTAAAGCGAAGAACAATCTGACTGTAAGACTTACAAACACTTCAGGAAGACGTCTGCCGCACTGCTCAGAGCAGTCTGCCATGTGTGCCCGTATGATCTACTGCACTGCGTCGCTACTGGC
>NW_003207893.1:0-1145 GCF_000006405.1 Perkinsus marinus ATCC 50983 | reverse complement strand
TCACTCGTCGCGACTTTGATATGGTCCCGAGTGATTGTATCTCTGTTCAGGACGGCAGTCTGTCTGCTGGCGACTCTCGAACCGCTCAGCGTGTACGGCAGTGCAAGCATACTATCTATATCAGCTGTTCGGACGGTACCATTGTCGAACTCGGTCCGAATCATCGGGGGAAAATTTGGCACTTACGATCGCCTATATGACATTCGACCCACTCCTGGTACGGCCATACAAAACATATTGGCTATTGGAGAGGAAAAGCAACTTGGAATTAGTATGAGTCCGACAGAACAGCTGAGGCAAAATAAAGTAGCGCAATTTGAATACTAATGATTCGTAAGCTACATGAAGTATGTCAGGCTAAAGCTCAAGGAGATAATAAACCACAGCATTACCCATTAGTGGTGCCCACCTCGTCGGGTTCGCGACCGCCCCTTCTGTTTGGGAGTTGTTCAGCGACGCTGGCGAAATCGCAGACCACAGCTACTCCTATTAGTGATTCACTGAGTGTTGTTAATGCGATGATTGATGAGCATACAGACCCTGAAATTATGGGGAGCGCGAGGATTGCTCTACCGAGCTTTTTGAAGGTGAAAGAGAAGAGCTTATGCTACTTGTCGTCAAACAATTGTTTATCGTATTTAATTGTGTGCAATATCGAGGTTGTTATGATTCCATCAAATTTGAACTGATCGTTGTCTGACGAGTGTGTCAGATTTACGCTATCCCTAACTTTTCTAAGAAGGACAAACGAAATCCTGGAGTGGGATCGATCAAAGCATTTATCGAACTGCCGGTACTAATTTCGCGGCGCGCGGTCACGTATGTGTTCATCTGGCAGGCTCATTATGGTGGGATCAGCCGTGTGGTATTGTCCCATGGGAATGAGCATCTCTTCACCGTTTCAGAAGATGGAGCGCTTATGATCTTCCAAATTTGGCACCCTTCGATGGTTCCTTTCGAAGCACCAACCAGCGCGTTGGTAAGTCGTCTCTCGGTATGGGAAACTCTCCGGTATGGGAGTAATCCTTTGGGCGACTTTTTCGCCCTTGATATGAGCATAAACGCTCGAGAGAAAGGTTCCCAACTTGTAGCATGTGATGTATCCTTTCGATGGAGACTCGATACTCCTATCGTTGGTATAAGAA
>NW_003210544.1:0-1425 GCF_000006405.1 Perkinsus marinus ATCC 50983 | reverse complement strand
ATGCTTCAATAAGAGACGAGATCGTAGAGGACAAGCACTCTCAACTATTCCTAAGGGAGCAGAAGATCCGAGACTACGACGAGAGTATCCTCGAACTCCCGGTGCTACGTGTGGTTATTGTCTGAAACGCAACCACACTGAGGAGCAATGTCAAACAAAACGACGTGCGCTCGAGCGTAAAGGCCGTCCTTCTCCAAGTGCTACATCGATGTCTTCGAATGAGGTGAACATGGTCAGCTTAGAGACTTGTCATGGTAACACCACGCCCCTACCGGATTCTTGCACGTTGAGTGTGGCACTTGAGGCATGTGGGTCGTCAATACGAACTGAAGCCTTGATCGACAGCGGGTCTACTATATCTATCATTGACATGGACACCTTATCGGGTATGTCAACTTCTCTCACAGTTGACACGGAGGATACGCCTGTCTGCAAGACGGCAGCAGGACATTCGTTGAAGACCTTAGGGTCGGTCTCTTTTAATCTATCCGTCCTTGGAGCTATTTTCGTGGCTAAGTTCTACATTACGGAAGTACCTCTGATTCACCCCGTGATAATAGGACGTGACATCATGGCGCAAGGTGGTTTTACTCTCCGCTTCAATAACAACAAGGGTCGTAACTCTCGCGTGGCAGCCATTATCAGTCAAGAAGATCATGACGATGAAGATTGGCGACAACTACCATCTGGTTGGAGGTTACAGGAAATAGTATAGTCCTAGGTCGTCGACGACCAGCTGGTATGTGGTTGGCGGTGATACGAGGCGCTATCGTCCGGTCTTCAGTTTTATACATTTGAACCAGTGCTTGAGAAAAGCATTCGGGAAAAGTGGATTTCCGCAAGCCCTAATATCTACATTGGTAGAGAAGACCCGGTGCTATAAGTATGCTATCATCAACGATGTGATGGATGCGTATATGAGGATATGGTTGCTCCCGAGTAACCGACGCTACTTTACGGTGAACATCACTCCCTTTGAAGCATCTCCCACTTGGTATGAATTCTGGTGTCTACCCTACGGGCCATCGCATTGTCCGCGGATTTTGGAATTGTGCCTACAGTGGCTGGTACAGCACAACTTCAGACCAAATGCCATTTGCGAGATTCAATCCTACATGGATGATCTGGTGATATTCTCTCATAAGGAGGATGTTGACGTTGAACGTCAACTCCAAGAGCTCTGTGGTAACTATGATCTCAATCTCAAGCCTACAAAGAGACAGGTCATCACAGAAGGCGACACCAAACTACTTGGTGTGATGTTTATCGATGGTGGTCGATATCTGACGATCCTCCCTGAGAAACTCGACAGCTTCAAGTTGAAAGTTCCTAGAGAGGGTTGCTCATATGCGAACCTATTGGGTACTCTGGGGTCCCTTGATGAGTCTCCATTTGTACCTGCTTGGGCGTTGGCGCTAAAACATT
>NW_003207674.1:0-1782 GCF_000006405.1 Perkinsus marinus ATCC 50983 | reverse complement strand
GATGATACCGAGAAGATCTTTTCCGACATGATGATGAATAGGCAGGCCGATAATGGCGGTCATGTATCCGACTTCGACCAGAAACAAGACTCGCCTAACAACCTTGGAGAGCCATTTTCTTGTGCTGCGTGTAAAACCTGCAAGACACTGAGGTATGTTCCGGCTATCTGCTGGGGAGTATATCTTGGGTGTGGCGGTAACTGCCACCAACATTGTTGTTGACTGCGGTAATTCTTGGGATCATCCCAATGGGATGGATATATTTGATGTTTTTGCCCGACCAACAAGCCAGGTGTAGTGTACATCTCCCATACATGTTCAGACATGACTTTATATCTCGACCCATTTTCATTTCCTCAGCTAGAATTTCAGTCGCGTCGGTCCAAGAAAGTTATCTGATGCAAAACTAGTTTCGTGGTCAGCCTCAGGATGCCATCCCTGGTCACGGCTATCTTTAAGGTCGTGCTACACAGAGTTGCTGAGGATGCATCACGAGATGACCCACATTGGTTTAGCATGTCGTCGAGTCTTTTTTGTATTAACCTTGTCCCTGCTGATATGTGCTGTATGCGCCACCGTTGATGGCTTGCGTATAGCTATCGACGCTTCATAGATCGCTCTGTCGTGTCCCACCATAGTATGGATTCCATACCCTTCAGAGGTCTATTTGGTGGATAAAGTGGCTATGTTCGCGGATAAATTATTTACATACAGGGTTATGAACACTAATTTAGTGCTTGTGTTTACTGGAGTGGATCATACTAGCGAATGAAGAAGTCAGTTTAGCCGCTAAACTTTGGCGACGCGGTTCAAATGAGGATTACAACTTAGGCGAAAGTGCGATCTTGTGCGATCTTGTGCGATCAGAGCTCGCCGAGGTCTGATTGTTCAATTTCGCCAAAGTAACAGATTCCGGCGTCACTTCGGAATCCGATACTTTGGCGGAATTGAATGTACTTTCAGCGAAATTGATTTCCGCACTTCTCCGAAATTGAACTTACTTCGGGCGTGCCCGCGAAATTGAGTGTACTAATGACATGCTCGTCGAAATTGATTTTTTCTATCGTCGCGCTGCTGAAATTGTTCTAATATATTTTTTGGTGCGGATGCTCGGCCGCCAAGCGAAATTGAGCTTAACGCGGAATAAGCCTCAGAAAGTGTAGATCTCCTGGCTAGTCGAGCCTTGCTTCATAGGCACTCTTTCGGTAACATGACGACAAACCAGGGTGGCAGAAAATGGAAAGAATGCTTCTTTCGATCTTTTCCCACAAGAATACTTTTCGAAGGAAAGAAACTGTGTGTGTGTACTCTCCGGCAATAGGGATGTTTCAAGCCCACCTACAATGCTGGGAGATGCTCTATCTTCCGAGAAGGAGATCTCGTTCGGAAATATCCAGCTCGTCGAAAGCTCACCTTGTGAGAAGGAGTGATACTCCTTTCAATCTGAAAGTCGAGGTGTATGAGTCGGCTTGCGTATCCTCGTAGTTGAGGCACTCCTTGAGGAAGAGTTGGAGGTTCCTCGCGACTAATGAGGTCTTCAACCTATAATCAGCATGTACACTTGGTTTAGCATAGATCGGCAACGATTAACCTATGATTTTTTTTGGTCCCGACGCGTATGCGTGAACACGTGTGGACGGATTTACTCGGATTCGTGATCGGGTCGTCGATTGATACTATAGGTAGTCCATGCCCAAAGATAGATACGGGTATAAAATAATACTCAGCTGCTGTCGACAAGCTTGGCAGGGGTGCCAACAGTAATGCTCAAAAGAATCCCTC
>NW_003216754.1:0-1164 GCF_000006405.1 Perkinsus marinus ATCC 50983 | reverse complement strand
ACTCACGAGTCTGAGCGGACGCGAAGAGAGGCAAGCTCCCATGACCATGACGATCCCAGGATGCCGTAGTCGCATCATGAGAGTCAGTTCTCTCAACAGAGAAGCCTTGGTGGCTTCATAATCCGATGCCTGAGACAATGCAATACATAGCTTCAACCGATAATTCTCAGTAGATCTCGTGACCAAGCGGCCTAGATTACTACCATGGTCCAGTCAACTCTCTTGATCGCAACATCAGTCCCACGCCAGGTACCGCTATAGACATCAGCTGTCAAACCTGAAGCATAGTTTCAACTGACCGGCTTTAAAATCCAAGACTCGTCGAGACGATAGAAAACTTCTCACCAGTGCCCAACTGCTCCTCTTCGACGAGATCATCTAAACTAATCTCGCAGTCGAGCGAAACTGTTAGATAGTCAGTTTCTGGTAGAAAAGGATGGCCACAGCGAGCGAAGATGCTCACAATCCCTACCATTTCCCACAGCTTCCGACACTGCTGCGACGGAGAGTGCATTTCCGTCTGATAGCAGTGAACTTCGCTTGGACCAAGACTGGTTCTCCATCAAACTTCTAGACAAGTCCCCAGCCTGTCGTAATGTCTTAACAATATACGTTCAACCGAGAGAGCTCACTACACATTCTAGTGGAGAGCAGCCGTCCTTATCTGGCACGTTGAAATCAGCCTTTCTGGAGAGCAACAGTTCCACAACCTCGTCGTTATCCCACTCGGCGGCTAGATGAAGGGGAGTACGGCCGAACTAAAGTCCATGCGTGCATCTAGGTTAGTCGTCAGCTAAGGATTCACCTTATTTTTCGGTCCTATCTCGAAGCCGTTGTCAATCAAGTAGCTGACATGCAAAGAACAGTTGCGAATTCCGGTAGATGGGCTTCCGTGCGCTCTGCTACAAACGCTAGCACTTACCGAACTATATGTGTCTGCCCCATGAAGCTCGCATGATGCATAACAGTCCATCCCTCCTTATCCTGGACGTTCAAATCTATTTGCTGCTTTTTCATCAAGGCTTTCAGTGTCTCAACGTCTCCCATCTGTGCAGGTAGTGAGAGTTTCTCTGCCGCATCGACGCAGCAACTCACCCTAGAGGCCTGGAAGACCTGCTCAAGATGCTGCCTCCGATCGACGCGTGCAGCCCGACTGGGCCTCTC
>NW_003210677.1:0-1239 GCF_000006405.1 Perkinsus marinus ATCC 50983 | reverse complement strand
AGCCAGACATTTTCCATAGGAAGAAGCCACTCAGTAGCACGATAGTGATTTCAGTAGGAATCAATCCACTCAGCTTCAAAACGAAGCCCTCACTCACTTACTGCATCGCATCAACTGGTGTCAATTAACACGTGACTGGCGAATGTAGTACATTCAATGTACAAATGGCAAACGACTCACAACGCGACACGGAACGGTGTGGTTATTGACAACAATGAGCATGCAAATATCATTTCTGTGACGGGCTGATAACGTAGAGGAAATATCCCTATCATCGTCATGAAGAAATTGCTCACATCTCAGTCGTCTTGGTATCTCTGTACATTCCGCGGTTTACGATGTTGCTAATCTGTTTGCGATCATTGTCTATCTCAGCGTGCCGGAGGGCCCATGCGACCTCTCGAGAGTCCCTGGCAACAAAACAAAAAGCTGCAACATTGTGTCAGTGTCTCCACGGAAAAAATCCTCGTGTCGAGCGAAAGGCTCACAAACTGAACCTCGGTGCAGTACCCACAATACTGAAGTATATGTTTACTTTCTTACTAATTATAGGAGTTTATTTACGAATTCGGGAAGAAGTGTTCAGGAACCAATAAGAATTTGCCGAAACGTCCTCAAAAGTTTTCGTATTGTCACCGACACACGTAGTTGACCATGCGCATATTTTCCCACACTGCATACGAACTTTAAAAACTCTGTGCCCGTAGCATTCAACCGCTCTGCATCAGCATCGATGTCTTCCCGTTTCCCCTTCAATTCGGGCAAATCGGATATTTCCGAGGGAGCGTGAAGGAACTGACGATCACGAATACTTCTCGACTCTGATATTTGTCGAGTCCTTATCGTATTTGTCGAGCATTGATACCCTTTGTCGAGCTCGAATACATCGTCCTTATTTAGGTCAGTCTTTCCTGTAGTAGCTTGTCGGCTCCTAATGGAACGCGTAACCGAGCAGCTTAGCTCGTACCCTACTAGGAAGTTCCCCCAGGAGCGGTAATAGTAGGCAGACCCGATCGTGGGTCGAACGAGGCGTCGTCTGGATGAGGCGGCGCTCGATGGAGGAAATGTCTGACAACGATCTAATATATCGCAGTGATTACTGATCGAATGCGAAATTCGGCGACCCATTCTGTCACCAAATTCGAGTAATCTCCGCCAAGGCTAGCAGAAGCTGTTCTATTGTTATACTCAGTCCATTCGTCCAAATAGTGACGCTCTGGGCAGTGTTATAAGCGAATG
>NW_003214828.1:0-1321 GCF_000006405.1 Perkinsus marinus ATCC 50983 | reverse complement strand
ACTCTTATGGGTCTCGTCGTGGCAACTACTTAGTCATGGCTCGTGGTACTTTCGCCAACATACGCTTGATAAACAAGTTGATGGATGGTGAGGTTGGGCCGAAGACGGAGTATGTGCCTACTGGTGAGAAGATGTTTGTTTATGATGCGGCCGAGAAATATATGAAGGAAGGACATCCACTCATTATTCTCGCGGGTGCGGAGTATGGCAGTGGATCTAGTCGGGATTGGGCTGCAAAGGGTCCAGCTCTGCAAGGGGTTAAGGCTGTTATTGCTAAGAGTTACGAGAGAATTCATAGGTGAGCGTTCTGGCTTTTGTAGGACCGATAAATTTTCCGTTCAGATCAAATCTGGTCGGAATGGGAATTCTACCACTTCAATTCCCTCAAGGTGTCGACGCTGACTCGTTGGGATTGGATGGTCGTGAGCAGTTCTCAATCGATCTCAAGCATGGTGATCTATCTGTTGGACAGAAAGTTACTGTGCGATCTACGTCTCCGAAGACACCCTGTTTTGATGTGATTGTCCGACTGGATACAGAAGTCGAGCTGACATACTTCAAACACGGTGGCATTCTCCAATATGTGCTCCGACGGCTCGCGGCGTGAATTGGCTGGAGAGTGTTTTTCTCTTTCCACACGTTTTAAGTGGTTGCCCGGGCTGGCATATGTAGTGTGTATGGTCAAGTGGGTTTTTATGTTTCGAATTTCTGTTGGCGAAAACGTCTTCAGTGTATTTCAGTTGGTCACAAATTTTTTCGGTTCAACTCGTTAGTGTTGAAGTTGATAATCTTTTAGGTGGGGAGAGTTTGCCTTTGTGCCTTACGCGAATCTTCAGTTTTTCTTCTGTGTAATAGACCTCCAATGACTGACTACAAGGTTGCTGATATTGGGGAAGCCGAATTCGGTCGCAAGGAGATCGATCTGGCTGAAGTAGAGATGCCTGGCTTGATGGCGAGCCGCAAGGAGTTTGGCCCAAGGAAGCCGTTGGCTGGTGCTAACATCACTGGTTCTCTTCATATGACCGTCCAGACGGCCGTTCTCATCGAGACTTTAAAGGAGCTTGGTGCCAATATCCGTTGGTGTAGCTGCAACATCTATTCGACACAAGATCATGCCGCGGCTGCTATTGCCAAGGCTGGCTCTGCCAATGTGTACGCTTGGAAGGGGGAGACTCTTGAAGAGTATTGGTGGTGTACTGAACAGGCTCTGACGTGGCCTAATGCTGATGGTCCCGATCTCATTGTGGATGATGGTGGTGATGCTACTCTGTTGATCCACGAGGGTGTGAAGGCTGAGAAGGCGTACAGGGAAAGCAAGATT
>NW_003216449.1:0-1035 GCF_000006405.1 Perkinsus marinus ATCC 50983 | reverse complement strand
ATTGGGGTACTCAATTTGGGTATGTTGATTGAACACATGAAGGACGCTTATCCCGACTTCCTCAACCCACACCCCCGAAGTCTCTGATCTTCAATCCTTTTATAAAGCGGCTAAGAAGCGGTATAGTCCGGACCTTTTGGGGTTACTTTAATAACATCTTTTAGTTTCGATGAGGAACCCGACTTCAAGAAACGTTCCCAAGAAGAAGTTGTCGCCCTTCAATCGGGTGATGAATACGCTCGGAAGGCTTGGCAGATTTGTTGTGATATTTCGAGGAAGAGTTTTGAGGAGGTAATAAAAGCCACTGAGAGGCCAACGCCTCGAGGCCGCCATCATCAGGTCTACAGCCGCCTCGGCATTGAAGGCTTGAAGGAGCAGGGGGAGAGCTTTTACAACGAAATGATCGGACCAATCGTTGAGAAGTTGGAAAAGGAGGGACTTGTGGTCGAATCAAACGGCGCCAAGTGCATCTTCACTGATGTTGATGATGTGAATATTATAATTGATAATTCGATTTGTTATTATTAGAATTATCAGGTGCCAATGATGGTAGTGAAGAGTGATGGAGGTTACGGCTATGATAGTACTGATGTGACGGCGGTGTGGTATCGATTAACTCAACTACACGCCGATGAAGTTGTTTATATTACCGACCTCGGACAAGAAGTTCATTTCAAGAAGCTCTTTGAAGTCGCCAAGATGGCCGGTTGGCATCATCCTCCTCAAACTAAACTCGAATACCTCGGCTTTGGTGTCGTCTGTGGTGATGATGGCAAAAAATTCAAAACTCGATCGGTGGGTCGTCGTCATCTCGACGGTTACTGTCATTGATTATTATAAATTCCCTTTAGGGCGCCACTGTGAAGTTGACTGACCTTCTCGATGAGGCCGAGGACAGGGCGAGGAAGGAATTGGAGTCGAGACTTAACGCGGGGGAAGGGGAGGCGGCCGGACGATCGACTGGACTTACTGAAGAGGAATTCGATAGAGCATCGAAGATTATTGGTGATGATGATGTGATGGAGGTGTGGTATC
>NW_003202229.1:0-834 GCF_000006405.1 Perkinsus marinus ATCC 50983 | reverse complement strand
GCCCATCATGCGAATTTACGCAGGTTCGATTCCCACGGTTTGCGTTTTTCATATATCTTCGTAAAACGTGTGCGTAATGTTGGATTGCTCACTTTAATCTCCTATTATCTGTAAACAACGAATAACAACGTCGGATGATGTATATTTGTGTTGGACAATATGATCTCGATATCTTTTCGAGAAAGATGTTGAGTCAGATGATTGTGCGATGTTGTAGAAGTATCCGTTTCCACGATTACTCATTTCTCGTATGTATCCGGAACGTTTTTAATATTTCCTTTAGATATAAGTATGTAACACAATATACTGAGTAAGTCTCGTTGGTGACCTATTATATCTGAATATCACTTTTTCTCTAGCTAACCAAGCCTGTACACTCACTTGGCGGTTCGGACAGATTCTCTGGCCGAACCGCCCCAGCAGCAGTAATGTCTTTATTTGCTTTTCCTCTTCGTCCGTTTTTTCATCATATGCGAAGTACTGCTCCATAGGCCTTCACGATTGAAATGTGCATCACGAGTTAATTGCTATCACGGCAGTGCCATGTTGCGAAGCAGCACGCTTGTGACTCTCATTTTTCACCTAGCGTCCTCATATCTTCTCGCACCGGACCCTTGGTGGATCCCGCGCCGGTTTCGCCAAGAAACCCAACCCATCGCCTTAACAAAATTGCGCGCGCTGGGGTGGGGGCCCCGGGCGCGCGCTAAAATCAAACCGGCTTTACCTGCGGCTAGAGTATATAGGCAAAATGAAGCCGTCTTCTCGCGACCTAGCCGTTCAATTTCGTTGAGTTTTAAATAGCATACGTAGCAGCCCGACACAGGTTGAGCACGC
>NW_003213993.1:0-1269 GCF_000006405.1 Perkinsus marinus ATCC 50983 | reverse complement strand
AGCGAAGGAAGCCATCCTGCCTCTAAGAAATCGAGCAACTCTTCTCGATCTCTTTATGGACTTTGTATCGGAATGGCGTTACTAATGGTCGTTTCTATGTCCCAGCTGAGCGTGCGGTACCTTCCTATCGATCTAGGTGCCCAGGTTGTAAGTCTAAGCCGTGCAAATCGAAGATCTCCATGAAGGACTATGATGTTGCTTCTAACATTGCGACTAAGTCGTCGTCGACCTCTAAGTTCTTGGGTGAGGACGATGATAGAAGCGGTTCTACCTTCGTCCGTGAAATTTTGTCTGCTCTAGAAGGCCATGATGCTGTTACTAAATATCTATGGGCCAAGCAGAATATGGAGAAGTCTATCTGGGCCAAACTTATCAAGGGTACTGAACCGCCTACTAGATGTTATGTCGACTATGAGAAACACCTCGATCGGCTATGCTCTACTATTCGCAAGCTCTATGACAATGATGATGCTATTGCGAAAGCTGAAGTCAAGTTCGTTACTTGTCGTCAAGGTAACTCTGAGTCTCTCGCTAGGTATGTCAAGAGGCTCGAGTCTATTGTCACCGAACTTCACTTCATGGGTATTCGTACGTACGAGTACATCCTCAAACGTCGTCTCTACGATGGTCTCAACTCCGACTACCTACGAGAAAAGGTCGACAAGGAACTGAGTGACCCTAAGGTTTCCTATGAGAAGTTTGTCTCTTATCTATCTAACTTTGAGCGCCGACGTCTAGGCCGTGAACAACGACAGAAACTCTATGATGAGATCGTTAATTCTCGCTTGAGGTCTAATGATAAGACCGCCAAGCCAGCTACCTCTAAGGTTCACACCTTAGGTGATACGACTACCGACTATGAGGAGCCACAGTTATGTTCTACTGGTGCTGACCCTATGTCTATCAAGTGCTATCGGTGCCTTCAATCTGGTCACCCAGCACGTCTATGTCGTGGTAAGCTTAGCGACCTCGAGTCCCGTTGTTCTAAGTGTGGTAATCCTAATCACACTAAGGATTCGTGTGAAATCCCCCCTAAGTCCTTGAACTGTCAAAGATGTCTACAGCATGGACATCTAGCCTATGTATGCCCTGCGTCCAAGCCCATTGACTCTGACTCTCACAAGAAAGGTAAAGGCAAGACTATGAAGTCTACTAAACACAAGTTCAAGATGGGTGGTAAGCGGCAGAGTGGACCCTCTTCAGCCAAGCCTGGTCCCACAACGCCTTCTACGAATGCTCAAGTTATGGATGAATCTTCTAAGGCTAATA
>NW_003212454.1:0-1180 GCF_000006405.1 Perkinsus marinus ATCC 50983 | reverse complement strand
TGTCCTTTCGAACATAAAGCCTCTGTGTAGATATACAACTCTGTCCACTCTGATAGAAGGCCCCAAAAGCTATGCGATCCATGAGGTACTCTAGCCCTTCATGTGGTATACAGTCTACTATACCAGCAGCATTACCGCCAAGCTCAAGCACTACCCCTTTCTTTCCAGCCTAACACATAGAGCACACCTGTCCAAGGCTAAACACAGAAAACTACCCTCGACTTCATATCCCATCCAACACTTGGACTGCCAGTAAACGAGAGCAACTTGAATCGGTCGTCAGTCGTAAGAGGATCTCCATCTAGAGGGCATCACCATCTCCCAAGTTCGCTGCATCTCACACTACTACTACCTTGCCTCGAGCAGGGTATTATAGAGAAGGCCTCTTTGGGAAGGTCCGAGCACTCAGCAAGAACCTCGCCTATTATCAATGAGCCCAACGGAGTGGCACTGGCCGGCTTCAGTACAAATGGACACCCAACAGCAATCGCAGGAGCTATCTTATGAGCGGCGAGGTTGAGAGGGAAATTAAATGGCGTAATCATGGACACGGCGCCTTTGGGGACCCGCTTATAGATTTGCTGGAGGCCCCGATATCTCTCGGATGTCTCCATGCTACTCCACTCGCCGGACATGCGGGTAGTCTCCTCAGCGGCAATTGAGAAGGTGTCGATGAGGCGCAAGACCTGCTCGACGACAAGGAAGTGATTGAATCAACGAGGTATTCCTGTGAATGGATGACTAAATTTTACCAGGGACCGAAGATTTACATAAGATTAAATCAAAGAACTACGACTAATTCAATGGGCGGATCGAAAAGCTGTCAACCGAACGGTCGTTAGGTCAAACACGCGTCACTGTTGTTGCCATCAGGTACCATAGTAACAACCCCATTAATATACTCCACGAACATTCGGATCAAATAGAGACCATATCCCCATCCTCTCTCACCTCCAGGCGAGAATCCACAATAGGTTTACCAGCCTCCACACACAGACAGTAGGCCAGCTCCTCAGCTCTGTCTCGGAACCTATCCTCATTGTTCACCTCTCCGCATCATCCACACTTCCAATACTCCCACCTTTCCACGCAATGCTGGAGGATTCTCTTTCGTTGAAATGCCGGGAGCGCAGCCATCGTCTTCTCAGCTCCATGAGCCGCAGCTATAGCTCGTTCTACT
>NW_003216023.1:0-766 GCF_000006405.1 Perkinsus marinus ATCC 50983 | reverse complement strand
CAGTGCGGGAATAAGGATGGTATTTTGTCAGCCCCCAAAGCCCGGCCCCACCACCCCCTACTCTACCGGATTCACCACCTGGCCCGATACCACAATCGTTGGATCAGCTCAGTGATCATGTCTTCCCGGGGAATCTATTCTCTACATGGACACCATGTGTACAGGAACCTGAATGGGATAATACAGAAGGGCAGGTGAGGTTGACTGCTTCCCAACAGGTGACCCGGTTCATATTATTATCGTTCAGTTGCCGTTGGTATGCTTGAAGACAAGCATGACATACTTGCGAACTGAATCGGTCCTATTGCGACTTTATTCGTCCATCAATTTGTCACCCGATAAAAAAGTTAAATTCCGGGGAGAGACATGGGTGAGGCATTTACCTATTTCGGATCGCGCCGGTGGGAAGTGTGTTATCAGATTCCTCTGGCGAAGATATACGAAGTGAATGAGTGGGGTCGTAACGCTACGAGCTCGGCAAATTCGGATTCGGACCAATCAGCGTCCAACCAGGGCAACTCGCCGCCTTTTATTGAACGTGAGTGTACATATCTTAGGTTCCCAGATGGAAGATACAAAGTAGGTCAGCATTAGGACATTCTGCTTTCAGGAACGATGACTCAGAAGCTGTGGAATCATGGTCGTCACGTGGGACTATTGACGATGCACTTCCGTATCACAGCAATGCCACGATATAGACAGCTAGCGGCTGGAGTAATATTCCAATTAGCATCTTGGAATTCATAATGGAGCTCTTCCAGCTGAG
>NW_003209170.1:0-1222 GCF_000006405.1 Perkinsus marinus ATCC 50983 | reverse complement strand
AGACCTCTCTATGAGGCGCCGATCCGCCTCGAACGTCAGGGAGTTGAATCCACTAATATAAGATTTACTCTCCCGACCACATGATGAAGAAATGATGTGGAAACTGGTGATTTGGGCAGGGAAAGACCTCTCTATGAGGCGCCGATCCGCCTCGAAGGCCAGAGAGTTGAATCCACTGCTATATGATTTATTCTCCCGACCACATGATAAAGAAATGATATGGAAACTGATGATTTGGGCAGGGGAAGACCTCTCTATGAGGCGCCGATCCGCCTCGAAGGCCAGAGAGTTGAGTCCATCACTATAAGATTTACTCTCCCGACCACATGATGAAGAAATGATATGGAAACTGGTGATTTGGGCAGGGGAAGACCTCTCTATGAGGAGCCGATCCGCCTCGAAGGCCAGAGAGTTGAGTCCATCACCATAAGATTTACTCTCCCGACCACATGATAAAGAAATGATATGGAAACTGGTGATTTGGGCAGGGGAAGACCTCTCTATGAGGCGCCGATCCGCCTCGAACGTCAGGGAGTTGAATCCACTAATATAAGATTTACTCTCCCGACCACATGATGAAGAAATGATGTGGAAACTGGTGATTTGGGCAGGGGAAGACCTCTCTATGAGGCGCCGATCCGCCTCGAAGGCCAGAGAGTTGAGTCCATCACTATAAGATTTACTCTCCCGACCACATGATGGAGAAATGATGTGGAAACTGGTGATTTGGGCAGGGGAAGACCTCTCTATGAGGCGCCGATCCGCCTCGAAGGCCAGAGAGTTGAATCCACTAATATAGGATTTACTCTCCCGACCACATGATGAAGAAATGATGTGGAAATTGGTGATTTGGGCAGGGGAAGACCTCTCTATGAGGCGCCGATCCGCCTCGAAGGCCAGAGAGTTGAGTCCATCACTATAAGATTTACTCTTCCGACCACATGATGGAGAAATGATGTGGAAACTGGTGATTTGGGCAGGGGAAGACCTCTCTATGAGGCGCCGATCCGCCTCGAAGGCCAGAGAGTTGAATCCACTACTACAAGATTTACTCTCCCGACCACATGATAAAGAAATGATATGTAAACTGATGATTTGGGCAGGGGAAGACCTCTCTATGAGGCGCCGATCCGCCTCGAACGTCAGGGAGTTGAATCCACTACTATAAGATTTACTCTCCCGACCACATGATGAAGAAATGATGTGGAAACTGGTGATTTGG
>NW_003208559.1:0-1045 GCF_000006405.1 Perkinsus marinus ATCC 50983 | reverse complement strand
TTTTCCCGTTTTTTTGGGAAAATAATAACCTCCAAAGGAAAATTTTATCTCATAACCTTAAGTCCAATTCCACTGCAGAGATCTCAAATGAAAATATTTTTTTTCTCATCACAAAGTTATATCTTATCATTCATTCAATGATCTCACTCAAATTTTCGATAAAATTTCCCATTTTTTCACGAAAAAAAAATTACGGAAAAATTCACAATAAAGCACCCGATCAACCATCCCTATGTTCAATCTCTGTCATACATGTCCAACAACACCACAAGATTTCCCACCTTCTGCAGAGCTATCGGCAAACTAAGCCGACCGCCCCCCGACGGACTCATACACGCCAAACTGTCACCACCGTCACCACCAGCAAGCTCATCCTCAGCCAGCAATCCTAACCACCAAAGATATGTGCACGCATGCCCAAAATCTTCCCTGTGCGCGCGCACAAGAGTATCTTACGTTCCCGCTCAGCCCTCGGATCCACCGAATATACAATTTCCCTAAATCGACCCAGATGATAAAGCGACTGCAACAAGCCGTTGAGATAACAAGTCGCCCCATGGTTACGGAGACCGACAAACCTGGCGTTGAGGAAATGCAAGATTGCAAGATTGCAAGACTGCATCATCCTTACCCAGTGCCTCCTCTTTCCCTGTCTGTGCCATTGCCCAAGACAGTCTCCGCCTGTCTAGCATAAGCCGACGCCCTCATCACCTACACATCAATTTGGCCTAGTCGTTATAATGTCATCCTATGATACTGCCAACCCAGGTTCAATTCCCACACACTCACAAATTTCTCACCAGACCATATAGAAACCCTTTGATGAGAAACTACTGGCACTAACACTTCACGTTAGTCGCGCTATGCATACCAACCTCGCATATGCATATCGAACAGCGGGCATAAAATAAACTATTATATAAACTGGACTTTAATACAATACCTTAGTATACCAATACCTCTATTTCCAGGGTTTCACGAACCGTTTTACGCGAAGTGGCGTAAAATTCGGTATGTGTTAACCATTTGGGAACTCAAGGCAATG
>NW_003199834.1:0-890 GCF_000006405.1 Perkinsus marinus ATCC 50983 | reverse complement strand
AAGGACAAGGAACACGGTTACCTTATTAACCTTATTGATTCCCCCGGGCACGTTGATTTCTCATCTGAGGTTACTGCTGCTCTTCGTGTCACCGATGGTGCTCTGGTCGTCGTCGATTGCATTGAGGGTACTGCCGTCCAGACCGAGACTGTGCTTCGTCAGGCCTTGAGTGAGAGGGTCAAGCCAGTTCTGTTCATGAACAAGGTCGATAGGTGTATCTTGGAGTTGCAGATGGACCCTGAGGAGATGTATGTCAACTTCCGTAAATGCATTGAGGATGTCAACGTCATCATCGCCACTTACAACGATGAGCTTATGGGTGATTGCCAGGTCTATCCCGAGAAAGGTACCGTCGCCTTCGGTTCCGGTCTTCACGGCTGGGCTTTCTCCATCGAGAAGTTCGCCGAGATGTATGCTTCTAAGTTTGGTGTCCCCAAGTCCAAGATGATGAAGCGTCTCTGGGGTGATACTTTCTTCAACGCCAAGAAGCACTCTTGGACTAACGTCGCCGAGCCTGCTGGTCACACTGGCAAGCCTCTCCCTCGTGCCTTCTGCCAGTTCATCGTTGAGCCCATCACTCAGATGATCCGTGCCATCATGAACGAGGATAAGGAGAAGTACGAGAAGATGCTCAAGTCTTTGAACATCGTCCTCAAGGGTGACGACAAGCTTCTTACCGGTAAGCCTTTGATGAAGAAGGTCATGCAGACTTGGTTGCCTGCTGCCGATACTTTGTTGGCTATGATCGTCGATCACTTGCCTAGTCCTGTGTTCGCCCAGAAGTATCGTGTTGAGAACCTTTACGAGGGTCCTATGGATGACGCTGCCGCCAACGCCATCCGTGCCTGTGATCCCCATGGTCCTCTCATGATGTACATCTCTAAGATGGT
>NW_003209943.1:0-1094 GCF_000006405.1 Perkinsus marinus ATCC 50983 | reverse complement strand
TTTTCGTGGAATACGTCATATTACTCCTCATCTGGGGACAACGGAAATATCACGATGTCAAGACTCAATATTTGCTCTCAGTTGAGATGTATCGAAAGACAGGTGGTACCAATTCGGTAAAGCGATAGAGATACCGTTTAATTCCGATATAATTCCTTCTACCGAGCGACAAGCATTGACCCAATAAGATCCATCATTGAGTATGCGGATTCGGCTTAACTTCATCAAGTTGACTCCCCTATCTTCAACGTGGGACCCACAGGCGGGAACAACGGGCGACGATGGGGAACAGCTGATATCGCGTCGACATATGGACGTGTCTTCCTATGACTTTACCATAGGGCACGATGGGATACTGAACGCTTCAATACATTTCAGATCATCTCAAGAATGATGAGTCTCAGTCTCCCGGGTATCGCCGGCGCAGCGCTGATCGATTTTACGCTATGCACGCATGCACATAGATTAATGGCGGAGCGGAGCAAATGGCAATGTCGCATGGGGGACACCGACGCAAAACATTGGAATTATAGACCCCCACTGGTCCCAGTGCCTTATCGTGGCGTGGGGGTTACTGGATGGTGAATTCCAACCAGATCGAAACTGGGATCGAGCTGCCACCGCTCTTTGAGCGAAACTCTTACATCCACTCAACGAGTGCGATAGAGGGTGGCCCATAGCTCATGTGCTTCCCCACCGAGGGAGAGGTTCTTACCTCGGGTTCATCGCTGTTGTAATGTGAATTCTAACTCCCTCTGAGAGGGCTGTCATGTCGGGTGACCTCGTCCGCATTGAGAGAAGCTTTGGTATTGCATCAACACCCTGGGACCTAAGACAGCCGATACAATACAAGTAAGACCTACTACTAAGCTAATACCTTCAGGTACCCCGTAGTCAAGTAGTTCCCCTGCATGTGTCTGCATGACCACATTGTACATGAAGTCCATGCCTCGAGTGCCGAGCGTCAGCTGATTGCTTGCTGGTGAAGTTGCGGTGTGTGTGACGACTCATCGTTGTCGATTGTTTTTTACTCGGTTATTCTCAACTGTACCATTTAGCCGTAGTCGGGGAAGCCGTGGCCAGGGTCACCTTTT
>NW_003200685.1:0-1051 GCF_000006405.1 Perkinsus marinus ATCC 50983 | reverse complement strand
ACGTTTTGTGCGCTTTCCTGGTAGCAAAAGGTCATACACCGCGGATTTTACAGTGCGAAAGATGATGGAAATGCTGCGGTTTCAGATATACATAACGGTTGCGAAGGAATCAGTGGAAACATCTATCGAGAATCGCCTAGCAAGTCACTTCTTCAATGGATTATGCAAGCGAGAATATTCAGGAGAGGTACATCGAACTGCTCATCTATGTTGAGCAGTCATATTACAGTGCCCTTTGCACTGGGAAAGCAAAGGGCAAGTTTGTGTCCCACCATCGGATTATACTGGCTCATGCACCTCTTTCACCCACCCATTGAGTGTTCCCGAGAAGCAAAGACTTGCACGCGATTGCGCTATCCACTGGTACCTCACAGGACGGAAGCCCCGGTCTATAACCGTGATTCAGGCCGTGCTCGGATAGCTGCGCAAGAGATTTCTCCGGCTGTCCACAAGGATGGACTTTCTCCGTTAGCCAGGGGTGTATTGCTCCTCACAACACGCGCGGTAGCTGCCTCCGATCCATCAACTTTACCGCGATGTCCATACAAGATAAAGCATCTTGGGCGGCGATGTGTGCCGAAGAATGGTGGGTGACTTCCTCAGCTAAGGTTGCCCCTTGAGATCTCGCACCTCAGGCCTTGCTCAGGAAATTGAAATGTGCTCTTGATATGCGCGTTTTTCGTCGAATGCGTGAAATGATGATTTGAGTTCTGTTCAATGGAATATAACGAGGATCGATATATTACGAACTGGTCAGCCAGTGATGTGGTTCTGAATGCAAACCTCTGACCAGTCATGTGCGAATTCGCTATGCAAAAAAGGCATCTTGCATAAATTAATCCGGGATGCTCTGCAAATTGCAAATTGCAGACTGCAATTTACGCAATCGATTTCATTTCTTCTTGTGTTCGTCCAAAATGTTGTCGATCGCTGTGGTTCTTCCCTTCTATTCATGATGTGTGCTAGGTACATTTGAACTCCATGAATATCTATGCTTCACTTGCAGCGGCAACTGTGGTGTCTGCTGCACCAAGCTACGAGATGCATTCAA
>NW_003199521.1:0-1792 GCF_000006405.1 Perkinsus marinus ATCC 50983 | reverse complement strand
GAGTAGGCACCGGATGTCATCGATACGCTTTATGGCGAATGCAATCGCGGTCAACTCCCGCCGATTGCAATGCCATCCGAGATGTTTCTCATTAAAGGCCTTCGCATCAGCGATCACCACCCTCGATTTTATATCACCGAGCTGGTCTCGGTCACCATCGTCAGAGAGCTCGCTCGCGTCGATGGCGAGGAAACCATGGCCTTCTTGTGAGCCGTCTACTTCGACTACAATCTTCGTGGTTTCCTGTAGGAGACAGAGGTTCTGATCTTCTTCAGAACAATCGACCCAGTGCCGCTGCGCACATTTGAGGTGATCGTGGATCAGGTTGCACTGTTCCGTATCGGTACACACAGTGTCCCAACCTGGCCACTTTCCGGAGATGCGCCTCATCGAATCGGCATGGGAGCGACTCATCGCTTCGGCTGCTCCTTGAGTAAAGAGTAGGAACTGACCAGCAGCTCGATATACAGCTCGCTTCGTCATTCCTTCCAAGGGCTTCTCGCAGGTGGGCCTCCTCATTGATAGCCGACCCGTCTCAGAGTCATAAGTCCAATGAGCTCCTAGCCATCGTTGTTCGTGGCTGGCATCCCACCGTGCCCTCTTCGACTGAGGAGCTCGGAAGCCGGTGAGCTCCCATAGGACTTCCATACAGGCCTTAGACTTGTCACTCACCTTCGTGGATCCCTTTTTCATTGGAGATACGACCAGGAAGTCATCCATCACTGGGATCCAGACCGATTGAGAGGTTACATTCGATAACATATGTCGCATGATAGTCAGCAAGGTGAGTTGAGAGTAGTTCAGGGAAAGAGGTCCCGCACTGGTTCCGAAGACCAGACAACATGAACTGTACCACGTGGACCCACAACGGATCCACACCTTCAACAGTCTCCCGTCAGCAGCTGACCTAGGTAGAATCCGAATAGAGTAGAACGCCTTCTCTAGATCATATTGATCTATCTGGTACTGCTTGTGAGCGTCGAGACTACTCCGTAGTTTCAGGATAGCATCACTGATCGACGTCGGACCCACTCCAGTTGGTGCTGCAGCTTTCAGCTTCGGCGAAAGGTCGTTGGCCCTTCTCAGATCGATGCATGGGCGGATTCGAGTCGTCTTCATCGCGCATTGACGCACTGGGAAGCATGTCGCACTTAGGTGCTTCTCCCCATCTGGAGGCCCAGAGGGTTCTTCGACCCACCACCCTCTAGATACATATCCGTCTATTTGGTGATCCCATTCTTCTTTCTCAGATGGTGATAGATCTCCGATAAGCCTCGAACTATCCCATGGTCCTCGTCTCACGTTGTCGTGTAGGTCCACATCGTTGACATCCCACGAGATTTGAAATTGGTAGGCTTGGGTACTGGTATCTTGAGTGATTATATCAGCCTTCGATGCGACTCGGCCTCTGAATCCTCGACTTATGGGGATCCATCCTTTTCGAACCTGCTCATCGAGGCACTTCTTCGCGTCAACTTTGAGCTTATCGATGTCGATGTCACTATCGTTATCAAGAGGTCCATCGAGTTGAGGGAGAGCTTGTTCAACCGTCTTCTCCAACCACTCTCGTGATTCGACCACTCCTTTACTAGACCATCCTAGACCATCTTCTAATACAGCTTCCTCGTCCAACACCACCGGGTTCATCAGTTACCTGGTTGATCTGGACGTAGACAGCATTTTGCTGGACAGTATTCTTCTCAGCTGCTAAGGAGCCGTTCTCACCAGGTTGATGGGAAGCTTCACTTACAACGTTCTGGTGGAAGACGTTCTCCAACTTCTGAAGCTCACG
>NW_003202356.1:0-1386 GCF_000006405.1 Perkinsus marinus ATCC 50983 | reverse complement strand
TGTGTGATAAGCTCAGAGAAGCGTAGTCGAACATAAGCATCATGATTCGCTCCATTTTCTCGTGATTTCAGTGTCTGAAGGCTGGACTCACGTACGTGATAAGACTGCCGGGCATCTGAGCTGTACAGCGGCCCGTGCAGGTCCAGTTTCTCTTGGGGGAGGACGTGGAAAACTCTTTCTCATCGCCTGTCAGACGCGAAATGAACTTCGCTGCGTTCAGCAAAGATAACCTGGAAGATTGGTCGAATAGGTGTGGGGCTTATTGGACTTGTGAGCACAGTTGACTCCATATGATCATTCTCTTGTAAGCATGCTTCTCCTAGACAAAAAACTGTGCATCGTATCTAACGCGACATTGCTGTACTGGTTGTCGTAAGTACAGGTTCTATCAGAAGGCCATGTTCCGGTTCTGCGTCATGGTCACCACCTCGGGTGCTTACGTTCATTCTAGCGATGATCTGGAGTTCTCCTCGAGTGTCTCATCTTTGCTTCGCGAAACCTGCGGGGACGAATGTGCTAATGCGTGGGGAGAACGTGTTGTTCCTAAACTCAACGAGTTCGTCGAACGGCAAGGAGACAACTGGGTATGGTATGTGATTGGTTGCACGGCACTAAACAATATCAGCTCACCCAGATCTCCCTGGGTGGGGAATCTCCACTGAGGATCGTAGGTTCTAATACCAGTAAAAGACAAAGTGTGTGCGAGGTACGGCTTGTAGAGCTTATAAAGCTCATGTTATTGAAAATTGCATGTAAAGCCTAACGCTTGAGCGCACCAAATTGAAGACGCTGAGAAACCTGGATTGAGTTCGACGGTCGACCTGTATGGTAGGCTCCGATCCCGGCAGTCGGCTCTGGGAGAGCCTCCGCTGCGGGGGCTCGTCGCTACTACGCGTGTCAAGGCTTGAGCACGATAGGCTGAAGTATTTTGCAGTACTTGCATGAATGATAGGCACACGTCGCAGGTCAACTACCACCAAGCACTGCATGCAATGTGACCAGTATAGAGGTGGAGGTGTAGGAAACGAGCTTTAACTATCTGCCTCATGTCCGGAGCAGCTGGCAGCTCTAATGCAAAAGATGCCGCGCCACAGCATTAGATCACTGGTGCCATACATGCTACGCACTAAAATGTTAGTACTTGTTAATGTTAATCACAGTACGCAACGAACAAGGAGTAATAAACACACGATATGGACCATATCATATGGTGCGCCACAATATGTAGAAAATGCAAGTGCACGTAAGTAAGCAAGATTGAGTTGAACGCACCTTATGTGAAAAACCAGGATGTGAACTGTGAAACAAACTAGCGTAGTGTGGATAGTAAAGAGCCCGCAGTAATTCATGCGAAAATGATTCAAATCGAACTGGTCAATAAAAACT
>NW_003205106.1:0-1239 GCF_000006405.1 Perkinsus marinus ATCC 50983 | reverse complement strand
GGCGACTTTGCAAGTATAGCAATAAAGGAACTCTGTCTAGCCGCGAGATTCAGACTGCGATTCGCCTGGTTCTTCCAGGTGAACTCGCTAAGCACGCTGTTAGCGAGGGAACCAAAGCAGTGACCAAGTTCACTTCCGCCTAAGGTCCGCTGGCAGTTGTGACCATTTCAAGGCGTTTCTCGACGCCATCTTTCTAACCGTATGCAGGAGTTTGTCGTTTCTCAATCAGGTGTTTTTCCTGTTTGTTTTACCGCTGTTTTACCATATTTGTTTCAGAACATGCATTCGGTAGTTTCTTCGAAGACTCGGGTTCGTTAAGCACTCTAACGTCAATTAGCATTCCGCGATGACTGTCAAAACTAGCATTAAATCTGGAGCTCATCCCAACTATTCTGCTATGGTCAAGCAGGCCCTCACCACATGCAAGGGGTTCCAGAAAATGAGTCGCCAGGCCATACTCAGCTTCATTAAGCAAAACTTTGGTGTCGAGAACAAGGCTGCTTTGAACAAGGCTCTCAAAGCTCTCGTAGATTCTGGCCATGTCTCTCAAGCGAAGGCGTCATACAAGCTTGCTGCTGGGCAGAGGGTTGCCGCGAAGAAACCCGCGGTTGCGAAGAAATCCAAACCAACAACTTTGAAAAAGAAGGCTTCCACGAAGAAAGCCTCTACTAAAAAGACCACCACGAAGAAGACCACCACGAAGAAGACCGCTAGAAAGCCGGCCGCTCCGAAGACGAAAAAAACCGCAGGCACCAAGAAGGCTTCTATCCGTTCGAAGGCATCCGCGAAGAAGCCGGCGTCCAAGAAAATCAAGAAGGCGGCGACGAAGAAGCCTGCTGCCAAGCGGTCGGCGAAGTAATTTCCACTGTTTCGGCAGAACCTCTTTGCAGATGACCAATATTTACAAGGCGTTATTTGGCGCCATCAAAATCAGCAGCATAAGTTTCTTTTCACGAGGAGAAGAGCACATATTTTCTGAGACAGAGCGTTTTGTCACTCTTTTAATCAGAAAATGTGCCCCATCATGGCAGACTGCTTATCCTCTCGTACGAAATAAGCAGTAGCAAACAGCAGTAATCTTCTCAAACAAAATATGTCCGGTAGAGGAAAAGGCGGTAAAGGTCTCGGAAAGGGTGGTGCTAAGCGCCATCGCAAAGTCTTGCGCGACAATATCCAGGGTATCACAAAGCCTGCGATTCGCAGACTTGCTCGTCGTGGTGGTGTGAAGCGTATCTCTGG
>NW_003210594.1:0-1411 GCF_000006405.1 Perkinsus marinus ATCC 50983 | reverse complement strand
TTATCAGATTGGGTACCGGTATCGTCTGTGAACACGAGTCCTACTTTCAAACTGGCTACTGGTTGTAGGTCTGCCCTCATGATTTGCGTTCAACGACTAACTCTTTTAGGTGTTACGACAAACACCCGAGGTACACGCTCCGACAACCTCACGGCCCTGAGCTCTTATGTGAGTCTGGCTCCCGTTACTCCGCATTGATTCGGTGTTTGGGCTCAGTTCTCTACAAAAGCCCCTCGTGGTGCCGTGGCCGGTGGCGGACGAGGACCCAAAGTTGCGACTGCAGTGGAAAAGAGAAAGGAGGGTTAAGTCGCTTTTGAATAACCCCTCTGGTCGATAGGCTCATCGCAGGTTCCCCGAGATATGTCTGGAAAGTGATCGAGATCATATCGTACCGACATATACCGTGAATGAGGTGCCACAGCCACCATGTAAGTTGATCACACCACTGAGGCGAGCTCGAATTGTCCCGATAGCTACGGTCTACGAGCCATACTGTAACGGTAGAGGTGTGTTCAACGAGACGGCACAGCTGTATGAGAACGCCAACGACATGGTGCTCAACTTGTGCACCTGCGATTCTGGATGGACCTCCTTGTTGTTCAAGAACCTGACCATTAGGTGTGTCACTCCTAGGACGGGTCGTCGGGAGGTATTTGATGCCTGCAGTTACTGTGTCGTGTGGAAGGACGTGATTTACGACTCGCGCTTTGATGAAGTCTACGGTAAGGCGTCGGATGAAGAAATGTGTACAAGAGTTTCATGTTGCTTTCATCTCAGATTGCGTGCCAACGTCCACTATCCCTTATGATAAATTTTTCCCGGCTGGTCGATGGGCGTAAGTGGGAGGATTCCTGTCGAATGATTCATGTAGTTTGCAGGTGTTATGACAAATACCCGAAGTATACTTTGACGGCACCACAGGGACCACAACTTCTCTGTATGTGTCGCCGGACGAGGGTATGTTAGTTTTGACGTTCACTTTTAGTTCATTTCCTACCTCCGAAGTGGTGTGAAGGTAGATGGCGGGTCAGAACGCAGATCTGCAATTGTGATAAGACTATGGATAAACCGTGGGTTGGGAGAGGAACTGTGATTGTTATAGACTCGATTATCTTTTCAGGCTCCCTGAAGTCTGTCAGGCTGATGAACGTGAGATGATCAGTCCAGTATTCGTCGCGCACGCGCGGCCTGAATCTGCTATCTCCACCAGGGCTCCACCTTCGGTGGGGTTCGGTAGGCTAAGGCGCTGATTTGGTAGCAGTTATCCTGTCCGTGGCAGATACGAACTTCGACTTATACTGCAATGGTCGTGGATACATAGATGAGACTACTCTGCTGAAGGAGTCAGATTCTGAGACTATGATACAAAACTTGTGTGTCTGCGACGAGGGATGGACTTCGATGTTCTTTA
>NW_003209944.1:0-2171 GCF_000006405.1 Perkinsus marinus ATCC 50983 | reverse complement strand
TTGATGATAGTGACAACACTACTGTATTGAATCCATTGATGATAGTGACAACACTACTGTATTGAATCCATTGATGATAGTGACAACACTATCATCCTTAAAGGCATAAGTTTCCAATTTAATTTCATAATAGAACAGCGCTAGTTTTCGGTGAGATATTAGATATACAAATACACAAAATGAGACACAGTCTCATTACACAATCATTACAATTTGTCTCTATCTGTGTTGAGTATTTGTTGGTGATTTAGATGGAGTCCTTGAGAGCAGTCGTGGCGTCGTTGCGAAGTCAAATTGCTGTGCTCGAAGATGCTCTTGCTGAGGCTAGGAGGAAGGAGATGGGGTAGGTTGGAGATGGGATGGATTTGGAAATGAAGTGGTAGGGATATAAAGGGAAGATTTGAAATTGAATATGACGAGGAGGCTGATGATGGCAGTGGTAGAGGGGTCCAAACTTGCATCTCGGGTGAGGAGAGGGATGTCCCGGGTTCGATTCATGGTGGCGGCATTTTCCCCTCAGGTATATCTGATAATGCTGGTTTCTACATGGCTTGGACCCCTCGAAGCGAACCGGATGATCCGGTTGATGGTTTTAAGATCGAGCTCGATGTAAGCGGGGAGTAATTGTTGAATAATATTAATGGTGAATACAATGATTTTTGAAGGAATAACAAAATCGTGTATTGATAGATGATAAAGAATAATGGAGTTTTACCCAGGATATGGAAAAGGCTTGTGGGAACATATTTCACATTTGACTTGGTGGAGAATAATTGTGTTATTGGTCGCGGAAACATATGCGTGCTATCATTTCCGCCAATAAAATAGGTAAACAGATGTAATGGATGATATGATACAAGTTATAGTAAATATTAATCTTAAATGTATATACAAATTAGATTAACTGCAGTGATGTTCGGACGATCCATTCTTGATGGTTTTCATACTGCCTTTTATCTTGGGCCCGACAAAATGTCAAAAATACAAACTATCATATAGATAATTAATAATAGTTGAATATATATTATTCCTCATCATGTAGTAGTGCATCATGTAGGAGTTGGAGCTGTTAGCGAGGAAGGTGTGGGAAGGGTATATGGATGTTCTGAATGCTGCAAGGAAACCTCCGTATGGTTACGGTGATGGCACGACGAGAGTTCATAGTTTCACAAGACTTGTTAAAAGTATTAGGTTGATGGGTCGTGTTTGGATGATGTGGTAGGGTTCTTTTTAGGTGTTCTTGATCGACTAAGGCGACTTGAGGAAGTGAGAGAGTTGGTCTTCGGACTTGTTCGTAGCGAACTGTTGAGAGTAGTTGCGATAGTGACCATGCTACAGGTGAGATTATTATTATGCTTGGTCATCGTATACTTGATGCTATCAACTCGTTGTTGTTGTTATTGATACTGTTACTATCAAGATGCTATCAACTTGTTGTTGTTATTGATACTACTACTATCAAGATGCTATCAGCTTGTTGTTGTTATTGATACTACTACTATCAAGATGCTATCAACTTGTTGTTGTTATTGATACTACTACTATCAAGATGCTATCAACTTGTTGTTGTTATTGATACTACTACTATCAAGATGCTATCAACTTGTTGTTGTTATTGATACTACTACTATCAAGATGCTATCAACTTGTTGTTGTTATTGATACTACTACTATCAAGATGCTATCAACTTGTTGTTGTTATTGATACTACTACTATCAAGATGCTATCAACTTGTTGTTGTTATTGATACTGTTACTATCAAGATGCTATCAACTTGTTGTTGTTATTGATACTACTACTATCAAGATGCTATCAACTTGTTGTTGTTATTGATACTACTACTATCAAGATGCTATCAACTTGTTGTTGTTATTGATACTGTTACTATCAAGATGCTATCAACTTGTTGTTGTTATTGATACTGTTACTATCAAGATGCTATCAACTTGTTGTTGTTATTGATACTACTACTATCAAGATGCTATCAACTTGTTGTTGTTATTGATACTACTACTATCAAGATGCTATCAACTTGTTGTTGTTATTGATACTACTACTATCAAGATGCTATCAACTTGTTGTTGTTATTGATACTACTACTATCAAGATGCTATCAACTTGTTGTTGTTATTGATACTGTTACTATGAAGATGTTATCAACTTGATAGCC
>NW_003201795.1:0-917 GCF_000006405.1 Perkinsus marinus ATCC 50983 | reverse complement strand
TTTCCTCATCTGCAGATATATTCAAGGAGGGAATGTCTGGATGCACGATCATGCAGCGAGACCTCTAGATGCCATGGCTTCTCGTTCCTCGTGCATCCCAAGGACGATAAACCCTTTGGAAGCATAACCCGCACATCACTCATCGATTTTGCAACGGGGAAAGAATACACCTTGTGAGTTTCATAAGGTTTGCAAATCAGCAAATCTCCTCGTTTTTTAACTACACCCCTGATCGTGTTCCCATAACTGTCACTTCTTTTCCTCAGCGACAAGTCTAAGCAAAGATTTTACGGCAAAGTCGAGGACGTGAAGCTTGAGCGGGGAATATATACCGACTATTACTGGAACGAGCTGGCAAAAGCTGGACTCTTACCTCTAGAGCATCTCTCACAAGAGACTCGTCTAATCCTCAAATACTACGCCTCTGAGTCACACAGTTACGGTATTCACACCGAAGGTTGTTACGAGATCGTCAACGCTATCGTAAATGATCCTCCACCGGGGTATTCTGGTAAAGGCTGGATTCTTGATTTTTATAGAGATAAGGCGGCGGAGATGAGAAACAAATTGATAGAGTTTATTAATATCAATAAGAAAAGTGAGAAGTAGATTATACCCACAGAGAACAGAAAGAAATATCATCCTCTAGCTGTGATATGATGATCAAAATTCCCTTCAACGCAATGAGTTCTCCTCCCATGATGGTGTTTACGTGTCTGTATTGTTGTTGTTGTTCTAATCACCATGTTCAGAGTTACATCAGCAACTGCTAGACGGGAAGATGATGAAACCTTTATCTTCACCAAAGAACCATGAGCACTCCCTTGCGCATTTCTCGAGTGGAAGTTGGAGAAACGTTGTAAACCAATGCACAGTAACGCAGTGGAAGCAGTAGCTACTGAATAGTTACATAACAA
>NW_003206011.1:0-1320 GCF_000006405.1 Perkinsus marinus ATCC 50983 | reverse complement strand
CGGTATAATCTCCCTGCCATAATCGGCTCTAAGAATTCGGCAACTACACGATTTTCATAGGATATTATCATACGATGGTGAACCTCAGCTATTCTATGAAGCTGTACGGTGGAAAGCATAGCGCTTTCCTTAAGAACTTGCAACAGAATTTAATTGGGAAATACATCTCAAGAAAATCGAGTGGACCGAGCACACATCGCCACTAGTTTCCTCACTGAAGTCAATCGTAATCTTCCCTTCCTTGATCGCATTCTCGTAGTATTCGGGAGGCTGGGCCATAAATTCCGCTTCGCCTGAAGGCCTAACGTTCTCCAGTGTAACATAAGAGCACTATAGCCATTACATATATCGAGTAGAGTCTTTCCCAACCATCGCTTCTTGATATAACACCGGAACTCGAACCTAATACGCCGTACACAATCAAAAAGTTTATGACAAGAACATTGTCTTTGTCACAAACTCTGAACAGTTGGAGTTGTTTCTGAACCAACGACTAAGCTATTAGACAATTTCAACTAACCCAGCGCGTGATTGATCGACCTTGTCGATCAAACAACCGGTTTACCTGTAGGGTTTGACGAACCGCATACCATCCTTCACGTAGACCTGTGGTTCCTCCAGAAACCTGGGCTTACCATCCCCTCTCTGTCGCTTCCGTCTCGAATCCTCCGCGCCCGTATTCTTACGTTTGGGCATTTCTACTGTGAAAACACTACCGGAAACCCCTCTCGTTTCCAAACTTTCTCGCAAAGTACCGTCAGTCGCGACTCATCACAAAAATATCGTTTTCGAAACAACCTCAAACCTCAATAGTTCAACACAACGCCTTCATGCATTACTATGATAGAAAAAATCCACAGGGTAAGACCCTTACCTCGAGGGTAAACACGAAGCTATCACGACTCCCTGAACTACTATCTTGACACACGAATACACATCATAGTGTGTGAACAAAATCAAGCCTTCGCTCGATGAGCTCAGTCTACTTGTTCTCGGTGTAAAACTTGTGCATGAATTCGACGAGACGCTGTACACCCTCCAGAGGCATACCGTTGTATAGACTGGCTCGAAGACCACCAACACTCCTATGACCAGATAAGGTGACGAGACCGACCTCCTTAGCCTCAGCGAGGAACTTCTTCTTCAAGTCATCATCGTTATCCTTGATCACGAAGGGGACGTTCATACGGGAGCGAACGTTCCTGGCAACAGGAGCGTTGTAAAATCCATTACTCTCCTCAATGGCTCCATAAAGAAGACCCGACTTCTTCTCAGCGAGATCATCCCAGTGCTTTAGTCCACCGTGAGCCTTTGTGTACT
>NW_003215140.1:0-1251 GCF_000006405.1 Perkinsus marinus ATCC 50983 | reverse complement strand
TTAGTGCGATGGATAGTATCATATGTCGTGCACTGGCTTAACAGATGCACCGCAAGGAGAATGGTGAGCTCCCTGTGCCAGGATTGCCGTCTCACGTGCTGTTAATTTACCCCAGGTTCTGCTCCGGCTGTGTCTGAGTGGATAGGAATTCTGCATGATGTGCTCGATCGTATCACCTGTCTACAACGCATCCGAGTTGGATAGTGCGAAAGAAATGCGGCACCACTCGAACGTCAGAACGCAGGCAGGATCGGACACCTTTCAGTGACGTCGTATACATCATCCGAATGCAATATTCAACTCCGAAGACACCCTCGTCTCATCTCACCTCGTCTGACACCTCTAGCTCGACGGGCTTCCTTGTCACAAGGCTTCCTTCTCACCACAGTGGTGATCTCCGTTATGAATGATCCCCCACGTTTAGAGGGGAGGGGTATAGCTGACGACGGCTAAATATCTCATACAGACGACTCAACAAGGCTTGTATGAACTCACGCCGAGGAGAAATATGAAGGCCAGTGCTCATCAGAATTGCCATCAATAGTAGGAGGAGTTATACTCGTGAGGCGAATTACTGTCCCTTGTGAACGGCGCATGCACACAAGTTCCTATTGAAGGAGTAACTCAATAATAGCAACAGGAAAGACCATTTGAATGCTCAGAAGTTCGGATACTTTCTCCCTGTTCTGTCTTTGAAGGGCCTCCGGGTACAGCGCCGAAGCTCCTTTCATCTGATGCGACACACCCAATTGTAACCTGTACATTCATTCTGAATAGATTTGGCTTAGAACCGATTTAAACTTCATCAGCACCGAGGAATATCCTAATGGCATTCGCCAAAATTATTCTGTTTGAGCGAACCCGTCGGTTATTCCGTTTTATTTTCAACTCATAAGTAACAACAATGTCCGGCTACCTCGTTAAGGCGCGGCATTCGTCTGTGTTTGTTTCATGATGAAACTTCCATCAGGGAAGCTGACTGTATGACTCCAGTGGAGGCATACATATATATAATATATAATTCAATCACCTCAACTGGTGCTCGGAAGTTCCAAGTCGGAGCTGCGACATGGACGATGAATGTATTTATTAGGTACTTACGGTCCGTAAGTTACGGAAGAGCTAAGCACCAACTCAGTGAGACGAGGAAGAACTTCATATCCTCCATGCCGAGCGAGATGGTCTTGCAAGATGTGAATTGCATGCACATGCAATTCAATCTAATATCACTGATAATCTGATGATAACTTC
>NW_003208069.1:0-961 GCF_000006405.1 Perkinsus marinus ATCC 50983 | reverse complement strand
GCCGGACGTTAATAAAAGCGTTGATTTGCATAAATGCATCCGCCCACTTCGACACCATCATCTCAACACTTGTGATTCCCTCCCTGTACGTGAGTGATAAAATGACAGTAAAAGAGCCCATCACAGTAGCCGACCTTCCCAGAGCCATGTTAGTTCGAAATACAATAACATAGCCTAACACGATGGCAAAGATCTGTACAGCGAATGAATGGTCAATCGTGGGTTGGAAAAATGGTAGAGCATCAAGGCCTAGACCTGAAGTTGAGAATGATAATTATAAAGTGTGTGCGTAACCGAACGATTATGCAAAGTACTGTTATTGAGAATGCGACTGTAGACTAGTAAACGCTTGTGAATCGATTCAAATTGTTATCATGTTGATGATAATAAAAGTCGACTTTCCACAGTACCGGTTTGATTCACCATAGAGATTTCCATAATTACACAATAATGCTGAAGTGTTAATGATGACGTTAGGACAACTCCGGAAATTGGAAACTCATACCATCATTTTGCACAACACTATTGATACGATCAGTGTATTACACAGAGCTATTCCAGCGGCAACAAGGCCTGCAGGTACAGCTCTCGGGAAGACAGAACCAGACAACTGTAAAATGAGTCGGAATGCTGATTGTTTATTATCATATGTAATCATCAGCAACTGTTGACAACACTTCGGCCCATCATTACCAAAACTGAGTTCATCTTATTCACACTAGAACACAACCCTACGTGTCACCACAGACTCAATTCAATAACGGATTTACGCTGGTACAGACCACACTTGCTCCAATCCAACCCCTAGACATCCATGATTCTCCTCCGATATTCAGACCACCCAAGCTGGTAGAAGCTGGTAGTAGTAGAGGTAGTAGAGGTAGTAGAGGTAGTAGAGGTAGTAGAGGTAGTAGAGGTAGTAGAGGTAGTAGAGGTAGTAGAGGTAGTAGAGGTAGTAGAG
>NW_003199520.1:0-1751 GCF_000006405.1 Perkinsus marinus ATCC 50983 | reverse complement strand
TTCAGATCACCAAACACAATTACCGATGCTCTAGCAGTGATACTGATTTCCGGAATGCAAACCCGATTAGTGTATATGATATAGTTGAGACACTGCTGAGGGTCTATGACTCGGCTCCAGATCACCAAGCACAATTACCGATACTCTACAAGTGATACTCGATTCCGGAATTGCAACCCGATTAGTGTATACGATATAGTTGAGACACTGCTGAGGGTCTATGGCTCGGGTCCAGATCACCAAACACAATTACCGATACTCTACAAGTGATACTTGATTCCGGAATTCCAACCCAATTAGTGTATACGATATAGTTGAGACACTGCTGAGGGTCTATGTCTCGGGTCCAGATCACCAAACACAATTACCGATACTCTAGCAGTGATGCTTGATTCCGGAATTGCACTCCGACTAGTGTATATGATATAGTTGAGACACTGCTGAGGGTCTATGACTCGGCTCCAGATCACCAAACACAATTACCGATACTCTCAACTGATACTTGATTCCGGAAGTGCAACCCGATGAGTGTATATGATATAGTTGAGACACTGCTGAGGGTCTATGACTCGGCTCCAGATCACCAAACACAATTACCGATACTCTACAAGTGATAGTTGATTCCGGAAGTGCAACCCGATGAGTGTATATGGTATAGTTGAGACACTGCTGAGGGTCTATGACTCGGCTCCAGATCACCAAACACAATTACCGATGCTCTAGTAGTGGTGCTTGATTCCGGAATTGCAACCGGATGAGTGTATATGACATAGTTGAGACACTGCTGAGGGTCTATGGCTCGGCTCCAGATCACCAAACACAATTACCGATATTCTAGCAGTGATACTTGATTTCGGAATTGCAACCCGATTAGTGTATACGATATAGTTGAGACACTGCTGAGGGTATATGACTCGGCTCCAGATCACCAAGCACAATTACCGATACTCTACAAGTGATAGTTGATTCCGGAATTGCAACCCGATTAGTGTATATGATATAGTTGAGACACTGCTGAGGGTCTATGACTCGGCTTCAGATCACCAAACACAATTACCGATGCTCTAGCAGTGATACTTGATTCCGGAATTGCAACCCGATTAGTGTATATGATATAGTTGAGACACTGCTGAGGGTCTATGACTCGGCTCCAGATCACCAAGCACAATTACCGATACTCTACAAGTGATACTCGATTCCGGAATTGCAACCCGATTAGTGTATACGATATAGTTGAGACACTGCTGAGGGTCTATGGCTCGGGTCCAGATCACCAAACACAATTACCGATACTCTACAAGTGATACTTGATTCCGGAATTCCAACCCAATTAGTGTATACGATATAGTTGAGACACTGCTGAGGGTCTATGGCTTGGCTTCAGATCACCAAGCACAATTACCGATACTCTACAAGTGATACTCGATTCCGGAATTGCAACCCGATTAGTGTATACGATATAGTTGAGACACTGCTGAGGGTCTATGACTCGGGTCCAGATCACCAAACACAATTACCGATACTCTACAAGTGATAGTTGATTCCGGAATTGCAACCCGATTAGTGTATATAATATAGTTGAGACACTGCTGAGGGTCTATGACTCGGCTTCAGATCACCAAACACAATTACCGATGCTCTAGCAGTGATACTTGATTCCGGAATTGCAACCCGATTAGTGTATATGATATAGTTGAGACACTGCTGAGGGTCTATGACTCGGCTCCAGATCACCAAGCACAATTACCGAT
>NW_003208843.1:0-1065 GCF_000006405.1 Perkinsus marinus ATCC 50983 | reverse complement strand
GTAGTAGTAGAGGCATCGTGAAAGTGTCGTAGACGTAAAAGCAGGAGACCTCGATCGCCACCACAGCAGTAGTGCTAAAACGACCAGTGAGTCCTTCATGAGGAAACAACATGATCGTATATATTGGTATTAGGATTGAAGATAATGGTAACAACTATGGAGGAAAAGAGACAGTCGGGAGGTGAGGAACCTGCTGGGGACCACCCAGGAGGAGGATGATGATGATGCAAACAAACAAGAGTCGATACAGCACGGAGTGACAGTCAGCCGTGATAGGAACATCTGAACCAGCACTCACATACAACGACACCTCTCAGCTTACCCTATGGCGTGTTAACCCCAGACGATGCGAGTGGCGACATAGAGCTAGAGCCGTTCACACGAGCATCTCTACGTAGACCCGGGATGCTAGGACGGTCAGTCTCCTTCTTATCCTCTGAAATAATGACATCTCATCAACGACTCTCAAACGTATCAAAGCTCACCTTCTAGCTCCACCCACACCTCATCGTCGTTCTTTAGCTGCTCACAAATCTTGCCATTCATTTCCAAATACGTACCGCTCTCAAAACGAACTCCTAAACACATCCTAATGCACACACTTTGCATTCGAGAACTTACCTGAAGGAGTCCCCAGACGAATAGTGGAGCCGCGCTTGCTGTACACCGGGCAGTAACGAGCAATGCCCATATTCGCTGACATACAAAAATACATTCTGGAGAGTTCATGCTTGTCGCCTCGACTCACCCAGCCACCTCACGTGCTGACTACCGGTGCCACAACGAATGACGAAGCTCCTGTCACGAACGTGAACCTGAACTCACCCGACATAGGACAAATCACAGCAGCGAACTAACCAACCAGAAGCCTCATATTTTCTTCCACTTTCGTGGGGGAAGTCGTCCTTGGGCTCTCAGCAGGGGAGGAATCAACCGTGCTTGCAAGGGAACGGTTCAAAGTAGGAGTAGAGGCGATCTGCGGTGCTGCTGACATACTCAATGAGTAGTAGGAGTAGGGGGGAAATCAAACGGTATATTATCTGCTAACCCCAGTTGGGAATACCA
>NW_003202976.1:0-1259 GCF_000006405.1 Perkinsus marinus ATCC 50983 | reverse complement strand
CACTTCAGTGTATAGTAGCTTATTGCTATATCTAATTGTTCCAGCGTGAAACACAAATTTATCAGCGTGAAATGCTGAATTCGATAATTTTTTAAGTGAAAAAATTACACAGAAAGTCCACTATGACTTTAACTCACCCCCCGATTTCTTCGTGTAGTTCTTCCCATCCATCACCAACACGAAGACGTACATCTCGGAATACCGAAGAAAATAACTGAGCGGAAACAAAAAATTTTTCTTTAGAAATGAAAAACGAAAAAAAACATTCAATTTGATAACCGCTCACACTCAAGTGTGTGGGGGTACATGCACATGGTCAATCACAAGTGTTGGTGACAATATGAAAATTTTTGGGAAAATCCTTTCGTATATGGACTCCTACGATTTATGAGGGAACTCCTGAGCTCAGCTGAGGAGGGCGAACATATAATATAACAGTGGCGGAGCGTAGCGTTTCGGGTACCTATCGAGCTGACTGATAATAAGCCCTGGAGTAGGAATATATGTAATCGCTTTCCTCAGCCGAGCTCAGGAGTTTGCTATACAGTGTTGGAGTAGGAATATATGTAATCGCTTTCCTCAGCTGAGCTCAAGGGTTTCCTATACAGTGTTGGAGTAGGAATATATGTAATCGCTTTCCTCAGCTGAGCTCAGGAGTTTCCTATACAGTGTTGGAGTAGGAATATACGTTCGCTTTCCTCAGCCGAGTTTAGGAGTTTCCAAAGCTAAGTTTACACATAAATTCGAGTTTAATAAGTATGCAAAAACCAATGAGAATTTCCCAAAATTTCCCGAAATTTCCATATTGCCTCCAACATTCTTCCACACTGCTGCTAACACCAGGCCACGAAAGTACGTCGGTGTAAAAGTCTCGTCTTATGTATATTGGAGTTTCACGGGCGGCCCCAGTGATATGAAAAACACTAGTGAAAAACATATTTCACGACTACTGCATATCACCGCGAATAATATCGCGTTTTTCACCACTTCACGTAAAACGGGTTATGAAACTCCTTCACACGGAGTTGAAATTTACTCTAATTTTTCTCTATATCGCGTATTAGCCAAAAAAGCAGAAAAATGCCCTTGCCGGGGATCGAACCCGGGACCTATGATAGCTTACCAGTCCGATGGTGACGCTCATCCATCCAACACCAATAAGTATATATGTGATAAGCCCAGCCGTACGCAGCTCCCCTATTGTAGAGATTAACGCTGATATTAGAAATCCAAAAACAACCTGGTGAAAGAATGCGCAT
>NW_003206208.1:0-1039 GCF_000006405.1 Perkinsus marinus ATCC 50983 | reverse complement strand
ACTCGTTAGAACGCAGACGTACGTGACAAACGGCGACGACTCACGGGATCTCACCCTCTATGACGCTCTTTCCAAGAGACTTTCGTCCGCGATGCCACTGTACTGCTTCAAGCCACATTTCAGAACCACAAGTGATTCCGATTTGGCACTGAGCTGATCCTGTTCATTCGCCATTACTAAGGGAATCCTAGTTAGTTTCTTTTCCTCCGCTTACTTATATGCTTAAATTCAGCGGGTAATCTCACACACATCAGGCCTTCTAATGATGACATATTGCCATGGTGCGAACCGACAAGCGTGTTATGATATATAATAATCTCGCGACCGGACTGAACGCGTGATTCAAACACTTCTCTGCATTTATCAATAGATTTGACGTAATGCGTTGAAGAGAAGAATCGCGTGATCAAGGAACACGTGATATCACCACAACACAGTCGAGTTTGCGAGTACCTCGAGAGATACTCACAGGCGCAAGCCTCCTTTCGGAGGGGCTACAATACGAGATTATAGCCTTGCAAATTAATACGCCTGCCTTCACAAGCGCACATAACGAACCACCTCCGAAGAGTTAGTTCAAGCGGGATACAAAGCATTGAGTTGCGTTAACAACAAAATGTTTGTATCGGGAAGAAGAGCGACACTGATATGTATGTACAAAGAGGAAAGATCCCCTTTGTGCAGTATGCGTTGAGATTTCTACTGGTTCACGGAATTCTGCAAATCGCAGTGCTTATCGCACTTCGCTGCGTCCTTCATCGATTCTCGAGCCGAGGCATCCATCGTTGAGAGTTTGGAATTTCGTTTTGAAATACCAAAATCCAAAATTGGATTTGGATACTATGACTAGTACAATGGTTCATAGGAATTAATCACCTCAACAGACAAGTTAAGGTGGGGGGATCCAAACAAAGCGGGGATCCCATCTCGCAACACTCAAGCAAAAGAGCAAGAGAGAGCGAGACCGCTGGTTTCTCAGAGAATGAATCGGTGTGAATGATCCTTCCGCAGGTTCACCTACGGAAACCTTGTTACGACT
>NW_003205365.1:0-1076 GCF_000006405.1 Perkinsus marinus ATCC 50983 | reverse complement strand
TCCGAAGGCTCATCAGGACTGGAAGATTCCCGAGCAGTATGAGATTCGGCAACTGATCGGCACTGGAAGCTACGGACACGTTTGTGAGGCTACGATAAAGTAAGAGTATTATGAAGTTGATTTTACTTTGTAGTTTTGTTCGGTTAGTATAATCAGAGGATTGTTGCTATTAAGAAGATCCACAGAGTGTTTGAAGATCTCATTGACTGCAAGAGAATTCTCAGGGAAATTGCTATACTCAATAGGTAATCGAATGTTCGATGCCAGGGGCTATGGTGAATTCACTATTCAGGCTTGACCACGACCACATAATAAAGATGTTGGATATCTGTCCGCCTGATGACCTCGAGAATTTCGATGAACTTTACATCGTAATCATTCTTCTTCCCTCACCAACACACCGCTCTTGCTAGGTGCTCGAAATTGCTGATAGTGATTTCAAGAAGCTCTTTCGGACGCCGGTTTTCCTCACGGAACTTCACATCAAGACTCTGTTATACAATCTTCTGGTTGGAGTCAAGTATCTTCACTCTGCGGGAATATTACATCGCGATTTGGTAGTTTTCGGACTGGCTGCGTTTGCGGTCAAAATTACTCTTTTAAGTAGAAACCCGCAAACTGTCTGGTTAACCAAGACTGCTCAGTGAAAATATGCGATTTTGGTCTCTCGAGGGCGATAGGGATGGAAAAGCAGTTGCACTTGCAGCATTTACCTAACACTCCTAGAGAAATAGATGTAGTGTGTGGGATTCGAACCCGGGTCCTTTGGAAAGTACTGGCTTATCAGGCCGAGGACACAACCGTTGGAGCAGCGTCGACGGCGACGGCCGCCGGGCCGATAGTCCCTCATACTCTGAATTTGAAAAGGCAACTGACTGGGCATGTTGTGACAAGGTAATGGCCTTTGACGCCTCTCACTGCATCATACCGTTTGTTAGGTGGTATCGGGCACCCGAGCTGATCCTGCTAGAGGAAAACTATGGCGAGGCAATAGATGTGTGGAGTGTCGGCTGCATCTTCGCTGAGCTCTTGGGTGAGATTCCGACGCAAATATGTTTGCTTTTCTCAGCTGAGTT
>NW_003205531.1:0-1107 GCF_000006405.1 Perkinsus marinus ATCC 50983 | reverse complement strand
TGCGAGATAAAACCCCATCTTTTCCCGATTTGAAGGATGAATGGGAGCAATTGAACCAGGTAAGCGCTGCGGGTGCCACACAGCTTGTAAAGAGGCGAGATGGTGAGACAGTAGCTGCAATGTACGACTGCTGCTACCGCTCTTCGAGGTCCACCATGGAGAGATAACCACTACCACAGGACTCATGGCGCGACGAGAATTTTATGTAATATTATGCGTGACTGTAATCTAAAACTACAAATCACCTTGACGATGTTCCTTGGCTCCCGGTAGACGCTTAACGAATGCAATAGGGCCCAGCTTTGAGGCCTCCTCATAGAGAAGGCCTACTCGACATATGTTGGACATATCTCTACGTCCAACATACCCCGCTCCCCTTGAACAGAGTTCACAAGGCTGGTAAACAATTCGCGAAGCATCTGAAGAACTACCGAGGATCAGAGATGGCATTCAACATTGTACTGAGGGGAGCGGGGACAGATTCCATAGATGAAAATTTTTTGAAAAACTGCATCATCCGAGAATCGAACTCGGGTCACAACGATGGCAACGTTGTATTCTACCACTAGACCAATGATGCCAGTACTGTTTTCAACAAGGTGCACGCCTCACTAAAGAAAATGAGGTGTTCAAATCGAAGATGTTCCGATGCGGGGACTCGAACCCCGGTCGCGTGGGTGAGAGCCATGAATCCTAACCAGCTAGACTACATCGGACGAGTGAGACTAAGATTTCGTAAGATAGGGCCAACTATCATAGAGACGGTACGCATTGCCGGTCGTATACATATTGATCGTGAGAAATGCGTGCGCACTTTCTCGCTCAGTCGACGCTATGCGACAGTAGCAGTCGATGAAATCGTATCACGTTTTCGAAAGGGAAATTGCGCAACTCAAGGGTTTCGGGTTTCGGGTTCGGGTTTCGGGTTTCGGGTTTCGGGTTTCGGGTTTCGGGTTTCGGGTTTCGGGTTTCGGGTTTCGGGTTTCGGGTTTCGGGTTTCGGGTTTCGGGTTTCGGGTTTCGGGTTTCGGGTTTCGGGTTTCGGGTTTCGGGTTTCGGGTTTCGGGTTTCGGGTTTCGGGTTTCGGGTTTCGGGTTTCGGGTTTCGG
>NW_003216329.1:0-5634 GCF_000006405.1 Perkinsus marinus ATCC 50983 | reverse complement strand
TGCCACGCGTGACGTGACGCGAGGATAAATTAACGTAAATTACGCGTGTAATTTCATTATGTGCTCTGATCCTGCTGCCAGCAGGGGCTGCTGCAGCAGCCTGAGGCTGCTGGAACTATGATTCATTGAGAATAGCTAAATAGATTCTCACTTCCGAGCGTAAGATACCTTCCGTCCACGTGATCTTCAACTCAGATAAATTCGCCACTAATGTCTATCGCGTCGAAATATGTACTTCTGCCTCTGCTCGTGAATGCGGTCATCCCTGTTCTGGGACAAGGTTTAGGGGCTTCGGCCCTTGCCGAGAGTGATGAAGTCCTACCTAGGCCTCTAGATACCAGAAGCCGCGGAATTTTCGGTTTAAGGGCTTCGGCCCTTGCCGAGAGTGATGAAGTCCTATCTAGGCCTCTAGCTACCAGAAGCCGCGGAATTTTCGGTTTAAGGACTTCGGCCCTTGCCGAGAGTGATGAAGTCCTACCTAGGCCTCTAGATACCAGAAGCCGCGGAATTTTCGGTTTAAGGGCTTCGGCCCTTGCCGAGAGTGATGAAGTCCTATCTAGGCCTCTAGCTACCAGAAGCCGCGGAATTTTCGGTTTAAGGACTTCGGCCCTTGCCGAGAGTGATGAAGTCCTACCTAGGCCTCTAGATACCAGAAGCCGCGGAATTTTCGGTTTAAGGGCTTCGGCCCTTGCCGAGAGTGATGAAGTCCTACCTAGGCCTCTAGCTACCAGAAGCCGCGGAATTTTCGGTTTAAGGACTTCGGCCCTTGCCGAGAGTGATGAAGTCCTACCTAGGCCTCTAGCTACCACAATCGGCGGAATTCCCCTTGTAGGAAAGAGCCGACGCTACCAACCTGTGCTCTCCGACGACGATGAGGATACGTTTGGTCCCCAGGGTGTCGATGTCGGATCGTCTCTTTCTTTGTAGGCTACCATGAAAAGAACCGACGCTACCAATCTCAATTGCATTACAATGATCATCTCATACGCTTGCTTCGCATTCATCTGCGACCACATATTTTGTAAGTTTTTGTACAGCCTTAACCTGAAGCCCTCAAGACAGAATGATTACTGTCACAGTGATTTACTGTGTATCATCGTTCGTATCGAGCTAGCTCTTCTCAAGGTTTTCATGGCTCGGAAGACATGAGTTGAGTTCATTGGGACTGTGAATACTATCGCTACACTTCTTCCATCATACTGACAATACAACACGGGCCACCCTAATTGGAGGGATTCAAGAGCGGGATTAGCAACAAGGATGCAGCATTATCTTTCATTGATCTGCTCGCTATTTACTCATGGCTCTCGGGATGAATTCGGCATTTTCTCAGCGCGCGCAACCAAATTTCTCACCGCGCCACAGAATTTCTCGCGCGCGCAACCATTTTACTCGTCGGGCCACTTGTTTGTGGACCACTATTCTGAATTTAATTAGACGTCGGGGGCATCGAAAAAGAAGTAGCGACTGAATTCAAACACTATTTAGTGCCATATGAAACGAATATGAATCAGGAAGCGGATTGTCTACTGAAAAAATAATTCTTAGGAAGTTGAGCATGATCGGTTTATTATCTATAATCACCCAGTCCTCATAGTAGCACCTGCCATTCTATAGTAATCTATCGTATAGAGTAGTATACCAATACACTCACTTACACTTTACTCATTAGTTTTCTGTATATTATCTGTTAACTATTTGTATCACTGTAAAAATTATATCACCTACAGGGAAATAAAACACTGTAGATGATACGGTGATATCCCTATTACTAACCCAGTAAATGCAATGAGGATTATCTCTAAATAAATATCGTATTGTTTTGTCAATTGAAGTTGATGTTCGTTTGTTTTGAATTTGTTTAGGATTCAGGGGTGTGCAATGGCTCCCTCTGACATAGGATCCATCGCCATAGATCCTGCACTCCTGCAGGCTGCTATTGCTTTTATGAGAACGACATCTACTGATACGGGTGCAGGACAAAGCACATGCTTCACTGCCACGGGTACGGTGCAAATCGCAGGCTTGACTGCTCTGGGTGTGGGACAAGGGCCTCGCTGCTTCGGTTGCTGGACAAGGCTCTGGCTTCACTGCTACGGGTTCAGGACAAGGCATAGGTGTCACTGCTACGAGTGCAGGGCAAGGCAGGGGTTCTTCCCGCACTTATGTGCTAGCGAGCCCACAGATTTTCCCAACAATACAAGCTGCGCAAGAGCGAGTTCATGTGCTGGCTGGTGGGACTATGATTCTAAACAACTCCTACGGTTCCGGTATTCGTCCGAAAGCCGGGAAGATTGTCAAAAGGTTTCGGTGCGGATATTCAAAACGTAAAGAGTGACATTCATGCGCATTCAGTGTGGTCATCAGAATCCATAGTGTGATAGTGGGTTTTACGGTCCTACGGTCGCCGATCCATCTACCACATGTGAGGAAGCCCGTGTCCTCGGTAGCTCATCCTCGGAAACCCATGCTATCCGCTGTTGCCAAGGACCTGATCACTGATATTGCTGTCAACGGTGATTCCGGGAGGGCAACTGTGGAGCGACTTCTGCAGAAGAAACTTATCAAGATGACTCCTGACATCGACTATGAGCAATGGGAAAAATCGGTTTACAACGCGAGATACCGTGGGAAACAATTGGTCGCGAGAAATGATCGGCCTAGACCGGAGCGCTCGGACATCGCATCAATTCGCGCATTTCTCGAGACGCACAGCATCTTTCCCGAATGCGAGTCGGAGGTTTTTTGCTTGTCGTACCGTTGTGATCTCCCCGATACGTCCGTAGAAGATGACGTCTTTCAAGCCAGAGACGATGTTGAACCTAATTCAGAGGCCGTGTAGCGAAACTCCCGTTCGGTAACACAACTGTCCCGTCTCCTCCGACACCCCACGTTGATACGTGGATAGTAGCACAATCGCTGTCCCCATATGAGGAAATCCCTCATGAAGGGATTGGACGATCGATTTCCGCTATTGTGTCGCTCTGTCTCTTTAACTCCTCTCAACCTTAACTCACTAATCTTCTACTAACTACTACCTCCACTTCAACCCTATGTCTAGTACTCAGTCGTCAATTAACGGGGAAGGAGCTGCGACCATTACTACAGCCGGATCGGATGCAGCAGAAATGGATAAGCCCCAGCATGTCTTCTTCGCCGCGTTTTGTCAGTCAGTTTGCTGAGACAAGCCGAGGACTCGTCTTTAGCGATTGGGGACTTTACTCATAACATTGGTTATACGCCAATGATTTTACTTTTGGTTGGGTGTGTGTGCCCGCCCAGTAAATTCGTGCCGTTAACCGCAACGGTGACGTTAAGAGGAGACACCATGGTCGTTGAAGATACACTTAAGAGTACCCAAGCCTGATCTACTAAGCTCGATATCATACTTCCTCTTGCAGGCGTATTGACCGATAGTGCCAGCTGCTTCACACGAGCGGCTTGCAACACCTTCGGTGAGCTTCGATCGGCAGAACTAGATGCCAAATTCCAGCTACAGAAGCGGGATAGTAAGTTTTGCAGACTGTGCTGCGTAGTACATGTATGGCGCCAATGCCTGAAGGTAGTGACTCCAATTCTGAAGTCCAAAGTTGGCTCTAAGGATGAGCTGATTCGAATGCGAACTTCGCTCAAATGTGATATATTCGTGCTGGCCACTGCTCCTAGTATGGAATACTTTCCCATACTTGCAAGACTATGGGCTACAAAATGGGAAGATATAAGCAGCCCAGTAGCACGCTACTTTTCGAAGTCGTGGATCCATAGACGGTGCTGCTGGTACCAGACGGCTCTCGAAGATCTAGTCCATAGGCAGGAATACAAACTGCTTAGAGGCAACCAATAACTCCATCAAAAACGGTAAGCGATGATGGATTCTGAGTCCAGGATTCCTCATGAGGGGTTTGGAGTAGCCCGTAGCTTCCTCGTTTTCTCAGGCGGTACTTGTTCGACGTTTACGCTCTCCGCGTTGCTCGGAGAGATCTTCAACGTGGTCAAGCAGTTCACCTTGAAGGGCGACTTCTCCAAGATAGAGAGCCACCAGCCGTCGGAGGATCAGCTCTTACGAGGCTTCCGTTGGGCTTCTTGGGTGCAAAGGAAAGGATTGAATGTCATATACTTCGACGATCACGCGGGTCAAAACCGGTACGTAGTCCCTTCTGCCGGCCTTATCCGTCTCGTTGGTAAAGGCAGTGGTCCCCAAGCCGCAATGGTGGACCTCATGCGGAGCTTTGATTCTGGTTCCTGGCCGACCTTTGATACTTACGTGCAAGCAAGTATATTCGGATAGTCATTAGAGAGGAAAAAGTTCTCAAACGCAGCTCCCCCGACGGACTCCAACAGCCATACTGCCGCCATTTAATAGGGCTCAGTATGGTGGAAAACCGGATCCATACACCCCAGTTCTGGATCCCTGGAAGTTGTTAAGGCGCTTCGAAGTAGGACGAACTCTCCATCTGAGAGTCCGATTCGAACTATTGAGTATATGCAGCTGTTTGTCTAGTTACGTACAACCTCAACCACGAGCGTGGCTTCTGCCGAGAGGAGAGGCATTCAGCAAGCCGAAGACGTGAATAATGGTAAGACCGTTGCCAGTGGCACAGGTAAAGCCCGTAAAATTTCGTCTTCGGCGCAGTGGGTTGAGTGCTATTGTAGATGGTGCACAGGAATTTTCATGGCCTGTGGCAATAAATCAGAAGTCAATTCACTTGCTGTGTTCAAGTTCCTATTCAAAGTCATACACCTAGCGGAAAAACGAAGCGTTGAAGCTACTGTCATATATGATCATAAATATCGTGGGTCTCTAATAGGATATTATCAACAAGGTCATACTATTTTCAAGGTTTTGCAGAGTGACCTAGATCCTTCCGTGTATATCTCCGCGCAGTTCGGTGGTCTTGAAGATGTCAATCAGCTGTTTGAGTAGGCTCACGATAAAGCTCCCGAGGAGCCATCAAAGGACAACAAAGGAGAGGATTCTGACATTGGTGTTTGCATCTGTTACCAGACGGGTGACTGTGACAGAGGAGAACGGTGCCCGTTCAGGCATATCCTACTGAAGAAGACTGAGGTTGGTCGCTCTTTTTATGACACTGATGAAAGTGAGCCCAGCGCCGCTCGTAAGTCCGAACCTTCCAGAAAAAAAAACTAGTTTCGCGGCGAAACTTTCGCCCCTCCATCTTTGTCATGACAAAGTCTCTGACGGTGTGGATAATGCGGCAGGAAGCTTGGCTAATTTACATGTCTCTGAGTTTGTTAATCATACTGTGAAAGCATTCTCTGATATGGTCATCACTCAGCCCCAGAATTTCACTTCCGGCGAAGGCCTTAACTCCCCCAAACCATGGGATTCTGCGCTTCCCATCAACAAAGGTACAGCTTCTAAATTAGAAGTTCAAATCTTTATGCAATCCTCACCTCAGCCATCTCCATTGTTGGACTTGACTCATTTCTCAAGCTTTCTCGTTCTTCCCAGAACTTCCCAGTGGGTGAAGAGGTAACATTCTATTACAAATATGATGATGCTATTAGTATCGTGCTGGGACCAACCTGCTCATTACTGGGGGCCAACAGTGCCACCTCGCGGGGTGGTTCGCGACTCCGGCCCTCCCCTCATCGCTGCTTTTCTCTCTCTCT
>NW_003208002.1:0-876 GCF_000006405.1 Perkinsus marinus ATCC 50983 | reverse complement strand
CAATGCTACAAGAAAAAGGCTAGGTCAGGCTTCGGCCTGACCAAAATTCAAGCTGCTATACCTCTGGCTGCATTGACTTGTGGTCAGAGTGTATGGTGATCATAGCAATTGCAAGTATTGGGCTCGATAAATCCTTTGAAGACGACTTAATTGCATCCGGGTATTGTAAGTGTTGAGAGTAGGCTTAGTCTTACGATCCACTGAGATTCATCCCGTGTTGCGCCGATTTGTCTCCTCCTATTCTATTTCCATCTACGGACTCGATTTAAAAAGGCGGATTACTCCACACTCAAGAGCTTCTGAGAGCTCTGGTGTGGGGCACGGTTGAGTTGGATCGCGGTATAGTGTCCTGATGAGCGTTTGAAGTTGGATGGAGGATCATACCTTATGGGTTGAAAATCCTCGACTTGTCCAAATTTGGGTGTGCGCGGTTGGGGGTAACTTGGCTTTTTGGTCGACTTTATGATCGCCAGCGGCCATACTGCGTCGAATACACCGGATCCCATCCGAACTCCGAAGTTAAGCGGCGCAAGGCCCGGATAGTACTGGGGTGGGGGACCGCCCGGGAAGTCCTTAGGGTGCTGCTGGCTTTTTGCAAAAGTCGTACATTTTTTTACAAACCCCCTCCCCACCCCCTTGGACATTGTTCCTCTTTTGTCTTGTATTGTGAAGCAGCCTATGCTAGCCCACAGAAGAGTCCAGTAGTTCAATAGAGAGACAAGTGAACATAGTTTATAACATTGTCCAAGGGGTGGAGGGGGATGCGCGAAATCGATGTGCACGTTTGGTCAAAGATGCTCGCGAAAGCTGCACATCAATTTCGCACATGGGCGAAATTGACTTGCAGGTGGGTATAAAAGTTGATGTAGGCCATGG
>NW_003201791.1:0-1136 GCF_000006405.1 Perkinsus marinus ATCC 50983 | reverse complement strand
CCCCGTCGATCAGACCTCGCGCAACTCCAGGAGCCGTGAGCATAGCAAGCCGATCCGCAGCCTTAGTATACATGCACCTAGAGTATGCACGCCTTCGTCAACCGAGGAAAGTTTCCATTGAAAAGCGCTCGTGAAGACCTTTCTGAAGACCTTTCTCACTGGGAAACTCGTTGAATTCTGCGAGTTATTTGGTGCAACCTGTATATCGGTCCCTTTATCTGTATATTTCCCCCTGGTTCGGCAAAAAAGTGGTAGGGAAGTTATGTTCACCTTATTGCAATGAAGTTTCCCCCGTTTTATGTTAGGTGGTGTAAAACTTCATGTGAAGAACGCTATTCGCTGCTCACATGCGGAGCGAAATGTGCTTTTTTTTCATATCACGAGTGAAATCCCAGCGTTAGAGGAATATATGTTTGCTTTCCTCAGCTTAGCTCAGGAGTTGTAAAAATGTACAGAAACCAACACTGGAGTTTCACCCGTGATATGGAAAACACGTGAAAAACGTGTTTCACGACTACTGCGTATCACCGCGAGCATCGCGCTTTTCACAGAGTATTACGCCACTGAGTGGCGTAACACCATTTTACGTGGAGTCCCACGGCCACTCCACGGAAAAATAGGTGAAACTCCAAAAATCTCTCAAAACTTCTTATGTTGTTGACCATGTGCATATTTCCCCACAGTGCTATTCGTACAGATTTTGATGGTAAAAATATCGCCGAGAAAATAGTTTTCGAGGATAATTACTCGTTGAACGGAACTTCGCATGTTATCGAGTTCCTGGACGTCATCGACACGAATCTCAGCTCAGGTCAGATTGCGCAGTTTAACAAGTGTGTTCTGGGCTGAATTAAACAGTTTAATTTGAAAGCAAAGGAGTTTTATTTAAACTCCTATGCTTTCAAATAGACTGGGTATAACATTAATTATTATTGGTATTTTATTGAAATTTTGGAGAAAATGTTTAATAAAAAGTAAAAAATCAACAAATTGGGTGTAATATTCCCAAAATATAAAAATATCAGCCAAATCTATAAAGGGTTGACAAAATGAACCGAATAGTAACAAAAGGGAGAAAAAAATAAACTTTTCTTAAAAAATTGAATTTGATATGGAAATGATGCAGTGTTGATCTT
>NW_003200479.1:0-1191 GCF_000006405.1 Perkinsus marinus ATCC 50983 | reverse complement strand
TGTGTATGTAGTCGAGATGAGCAACTATCAGCCTTTCCATCCTAGCGCAGTTCAGGAAAGTCGTTGGCAGATTCACGCGTCAAAGCGGTGGTAACTTCTCAGACACTTCGATTTCCATCTGACGGAATCCACCCTTGACATTTGCGGTATAATATGCGTGGTCGTAATAGTGTTATAATAGTAAATACATAACGACGCCTACAGAAGACCTTTTCTCGAGTCAAGGATAATCCCTATAGACATTTATGTGTTTAAAATGCAAAAACGGGGGTGAATATATAGAATGACCATTTAACACGTCAAATGGTGTTCTCTACGGGGGCACATGCTGGGTATAATCGTGCGGTTATTATGGGTTATTTATTCCCAATTCCGGACCGACCGACCTCTTCTGAATGAGCCGTATCCATTCTGGGCTCTTTCCAATGCCTCTAGCATCGCCTTCTCCCAGCTCGCTCTCAGCCGTATAGCGAGGGTGGGTGACACCAGGCAGCTGTGTCACCACTAGAGGGCCACTTGGGAGGATCTCAGGGACGAAATTGTACTTCACGAGCCACCATTCACAGGGCTTCACCTGGCAACAGGAGCAATGCTTTCTCCTGTCACCAGTAGCAACCAGCGTTAGAAGATGTACATATGCTCAACTCCATATCTTGATGACAATATGACTATTCTGAGGAAATTTCCGGAAATTCTTTCATTCATACGAATTCAGGTAGAAGTGTACCGAAATCAACAATACTATTCGCGGAGCTCTCATATTGTCATCAACACACGAAGTCGATTATATGCGTATTTTCCCAGACTGGGAGCATCTGCCTGTGACGATGGAATGTTTAAATAGCCCAGCTTAATTCCCCTCCTTCTTCTTGTGCAGCAACCTCAGAGTGATAAAGCCAGTCTAGGGTTATCGCTACGGGTTCAGACTGTTATAACCTGCGTAACCCTGATGAAGTTCCAGGGCTGAGGTTATGACAGCCTCTGGCTAGCTTAATCAATGACATACCCTCAATCATGCAGTCTAATTAGAGTTTTTCCCCGCTAGACTTGTATATATATCAAATCTAAAAACGAGCTCAGTTTATGAAAAGCGCGCGCCCTGCATGACCAGACTACTGAGCACTTCAATTATACTCGTTGGTTAGTATAGTATTTCTTCAACAATATCACTCGTGGATGGGAGGGAATATC
>NW_003213454.1:0-1307 GCF_000006405.1 Perkinsus marinus ATCC 50983 | reverse complement strand
GGGTGTCACAGGCGTGTCACCTTTCGATGGCTTTCCGATCGTGCCGACTGATCGCCAAGCCCCTAAAATGATGGTTGTCGGTGTAGACCAGTTCTTCTACCTGCCGAAAACACTCGTGGCAGCGACGCCTCGGTGTGATATACGTGTAAGTGGTGACACGGTTGGTGTGGTGATACAGGCTGACTCTTCCTTGGCTCAGATTCGCCTGGCTACCCCACTGTTTGTTAACGATATTACTATGTTTGTGCGGCAACGGCTGTGGGTTGAACTTGCTAAGGAGGCGTTGATCGAAGAGACCTACTTGGCGGAGATGGCTGGCTTGGCGACTGAGCTCACTTTTGCTGCACAAGGCCTTGAACTTCGGGTTTATGGTTTTAAGGATTCTCTGGCAACTCTGATGAGAAACGTGAGACATCCTATATGTTGACTCTTCAGCTCATGAGGATCTTGGTGTCGCATTTTGTGGTATGCAGTTTGCAATGTTTTCGTGGATCCTCTCATCCTCCGCAGTTGACAACGATTGGGGTTGTAGGTATTGGAGGTCATTCTCAACTTGAAGAAGGCTGAGGGTCTACTGGAGGGACGTTTTGGGGCTATCAAGGAGGCTCTGGAACGACGGTGGGTACACGATCGGCACTCTGTTGTTTGTCTCGCAATAGCTTATCTGGATTCATGCGAGAGGTCCCGAGTTCGATCCCTGGAGGATCCGCTTTCTGATCCACAGGTTCTTCAATGAGGACATGCGTCCTATTCCCTGCGCCTCCGCCATTCGTAGGATGACCCTCCTTTCACGCGTAATGGAAATGAATCCATTTCCTAGTGGCTGAAACTCTCCCGTCTCAGGGAGCAATGCATCGCGGCCTTACTAAACGAGCAGTACTTCAGGAGAAGGGAGTGGCTGACAGCCTCGATCAAGTGAGGTCATCTTGCTATGACGTTTGATCTTCGAATGTCCCTTTCCCTGTTCGGGCTAGTTATCTTCTTCGCCGTCGCCGGTCAAGTGGCTTTGACAGCTGTTTTGTATGCCTGCTTTGTAGATACTGGGAGACTTTGACAGTGCTGTGAAGCAACACGGTGTGAAGGCTGAGTGCCTCATGCTGGGTAACATCAAGAAGGATTTCGTGGAGGAGGTGGGACTGCTTTCGACGATCCTCTTTTCGCTATCGTTAGTGGTGTTAGATAGAAAGCATGGTGGAGGCTGAGATGAAGGCACACTCAATCCAGCATCTGAAAGTAAGCCACGTTTTGATTGGGTCGAGGCTGTTGTGCAAAAGGGGAGCAGCTGTAGAAGAGGTTGTCGTAGTGGA
>NW_003210294.1:0-1069 GCF_000006405.1 Perkinsus marinus ATCC 50983 | reverse complement strand
CAGCAACAACAACAACAACAACAACAACAACAACAACAACAACAGCAGCATCAACAGCAACAACAACAACAACAACAGCAGCATCAACAGCAACAACAACAACAACAGCAGCATCAACAGCAACAACAACAACAACAGCAGCATCAACAGCAACAACAACAACAACAACAACAACAACAACAAAATCAGCAACATCATCACCCCCGCCTCTTACTCATGATTGTAGTCGAATAGGATTCCACCGAAGCCGTGACTAACAGCGTCATTGATATACGTTGGGTTATCATCGATCAGTAAGCTAGCACCAATATCCTATCAATATAAATCAACATAACCAAACAGGCCAACCAACTTACTTTGCACATGTCTGCCTTGGAGATCTGCTTGCCAGACAGGCCGAAGTGATTACCTAGATGGACCCTGCTGGAGGGGATACCAAAGTTCTTGAAAATCCAGTCGTAAGTGTCTTGTCGAATTTGCTAAGAAAAGCGCCGTTGATGGTGTCAGTGGTAAAACCACGACTCACATCTTGTCGGGAAGTAACTATATGGGCATCAGCGAATTTTCCGATTTTCCTTATGTACTCCTGAGCACCGGGAACGAGAGGAATGCCGGCCTTGAACTCAGGAGACTCGTGAAAGACGTAGCACTTCTCCATAGCCTCCTTCGCTGTACCTGACAGCCACGGCAGACCTTCACTCGACCGAGTCACCAACTGGTCGTTCGAGCGCACGTCTTTCCACGGAGAAATCACTATTGCGGACCCAGAACTAACGATAGTCGAATAAGCCATCTTTAATGGTACGTATAATACGAGTAGTAGTACCTCCCTGAACTTCCCAGAAACGATACGTGAAGAAGTCGGAGACCTTCAAGTGTGTGCCGTAAACTCTATTGTGCCACTTTGAGTAAGTGGCCAGGTATTGGCCAAGGACCTCATCAAGGTCGCAGGCTACTACAGGCCGCTGACTAGCAGTAACAGCAGAGTTGGAGTTACGTAAAGTACTACCTCCTGCCATAGGTGAAATAGGAGTGAAATGAAATATCTTTCTAGAGATATGATGTTTGA
>NW_003202083.1:0-1791 GCF_000006405.1 Perkinsus marinus ATCC 50983 | reverse complement strand
ACTGTCAGCACCATCCGTGACTTGGATCCCCACGTGACACTTTGCTGTGTCATTCGTGTACAATGTTGTATTAACAATGTCGTTGAAGATCCCGACATGTGATTCCGCGGACTTACTATTGGCATTGATTTGTATGATAGGCATATTGCTATCATTAAAACTGATAGATATTCCCCCTATAGCTCTGATCCAATCTAATCCAAGAATCCCTGCAAGGAGGATTCTGTCCGTCGCTACAGTGTTGCACCGACAGACTGCAACCAGCGGTTGATCAGTGACCAGTGCTTCTCTCAACACAACAGTCGACAGGGCTTTAACGCCGCCTGGTAGACTGATGTTATTCGATACTTGACATTGATATGACTTTTGAAAGATTGTGGTGATGGACCTCGTACGATCCGAACTTGGCTTCCCACTCAAGCCTGAAATGGATGACAAGATAGACATCGAGCATCCAGAATCAATGAGGAAATAATAACCCTCTAACTCGATGAGCAAGATACTAGAAGCTAAGCTTCTTACTTGCCTATCTCCTGGGTGGCTCTCCTGTGGTTGCCTCGAAGGACACACATTGGCTCTATGGCCATAACCACCACAGCTGTAACACTGATCATATCCATATTGAGGATAAGGAGTGCTACGATATCCTTTTCCTTTGCCATGTCCCTTGGACTGGCCTTTTCCTTTTTGAGGTTGGTTCCCCTTGCCAAAGGACCACCTCTGATTCCAGCCTTTAGAAGATCTCCAGCCTTTAGAATTGCCCTTCTGGGGCTGCTGGCCCTTTCCTGGGGCGGCAACTACCGCGCTGAATTCCTCTGGGCCTCCTGTTTGAGTGGGACCACCACCAGTCTCGTCTACCTCAAATAGAGGCCTGGTGAGATCAATAGCTTTCGTGAGGGTCCTCTCCTTGGGTTCCAAGGAAGACCACAGACCATAGCTCTGACGCACCGTTTGCGTCTGAGGCAGTGTATTCCAATAGAAGGTCGCCGCAATCCTCTCATGGGAAGCGGTATCCAGATCTCTGAATGCCAACACTGTATTGTGTCGCACATCGGCTCCATAACAATCCACGGTATCTTGGCCAATGCGGAATTGCATGGCAATCAGCTTCTTGAAGCTTTGCTTCTCTCCTTGGCCGAAAGACCTATGGAGACGTAGCCAAATCTCTCGTTCGACTGCCTCATCAGTTAAAGATGGGGCGAAGCTTTGCTTAGAAAGGAGTCTATAAGCCTTTCCCGTCAGGCTGTTAATCAAGTTAGATCTCCTCTCCTGTGGGGTCCAGTTCTTTGAACGAGCAATCGAGCACCATCGCGCCTGCCACTCATCGAGCGACATCGAATCGGGCGCTTTCTCACCACTGAAGAGTGCGAGCTTCGGAGCCTTAAAGCCTATATCCCCCCCGCTAATTGAGAAGTCCTGTGCAGAAACGGGTGGGCGATTACATGATGGAACACCTCTATCAGTCTGAGGTTGCTGAGGGACCACTGGCTCGTCGGTATCCGTGGGAACTCTTGGCTCCTGACGAGACGAGGAAGCTCCTTGAGGGTGTCTATTGCTGCTCCTTGTGAGAGGGCCACTATGCTGGACTTGCTGCTCAGATGTAGTGGGATGACGAACCGTAGTCGTTCTTGAGGGGCTACTCGGAATTAGCTGCGGCGGGGGCGACTGGGTCTCGTCGCCATGCACAAAGCGAGCAGTTAACCGCGCGTTAATGTTAGCCGCGGTATCCAAAGCATTCCTCGGGGACACTTGGGGGCCACGATGGGTCTGGGCACCATGTGGAGGTTGCTG
>NW_003214354.1:0-1000 GCF_000006405.1 Perkinsus marinus ATCC 50983 | reverse complement strand
GTTTTCGGCGCACCACTGAACTGTCTCGCATTTTCGAGCTCATCTGTGAGCTCTGCGATCCTTTCTGTCAAAACGTGCTGATTCCGTTCGTGAAATAATATCTGAAGGAATGTATCGTAGAGTTGATTCCGAGAAAGCTACAAGAAACGGCGGTATTACCCATTTATCCCGATTTTGTTTAGCACGGTCTCTTCTGGAGGGAGTGGAATGACTCGACGGAACAGAATTACGCATTAGCAAAATAAATCTCACAACGAGGGAAATTCCATGATGAAACAAAACGTCATAGAGATTTTGTTGTTGGCGAAGATTGTAAGAAATCAAAGACCAGTTGCAATAGACCTGGTGAGCCTAAAAATTTGCTCTATAAGAAATTATGAATGAAATAAGGCTGATCACAGTGGATCGGCTCAATTGAAAACTATGAATGAAATAAGGCTGATCACAGTGGATCGGCTCTATAAGAAATTATGCAAGAAATGAGGCTGATCACAGTGGATCGGCTCTATAAGAAATTATGCAAGCAATGAGGCTGATCACAGTGGATCGGCTCAATTGAAAACTATGAATGAAATAAGGCTGATCACAGCGGATCGGCTCAATTGAAAACTATGAATGAAATGAGGCTGATCACAGTGGATCGGCTCTATAAGAAATTATGCAAGAATAAGGCTGATCACAGTGGATCGGCTCTATAAGAAATTATGCAAGAAATGAGGCTGATCACAGTGGATCGGCTCTATAAGAAATTATGCAAGCGATGAGGCTGATCACAGTGGATCGGCTCAATTGAAAACTATGAATGAAATAAGGCTGATCACAGTGGATCGGCTCAATTGAAAGCTATGAATGAAATAAGGCTGATCACAGTGGATCGGCTCTATAAGAAATTATGCAAGCAATGAGGCTGATCACAGCGGATCGGCTCAATTGAAAACTATGAATGAAATGAGGCTGATCACAGTGGATCGGCTCTATAAGAAATTATGCAAGAATAAGG
>NW_003208670.1:0-1120 GCF_000006405.1 Perkinsus marinus ATCC 50983 | reverse complement strand
AAAACACATGTGAGCAGTGATAACGCGTAAAACACGTGATATGTGAAACGCGAGAGTATACGCGAAATACGAGCTCATTACGCTACAGACTGTAGGTTTGGAACTGTAGGCTACGGTTGGCTGTCGGCCTTCCTTTAGCCCAGCTTGGGCGTTGGGACTACAAGAGCGCAGCTGACGTTCGCGTCTCAGGGGCTCGCTGATACTGTTGTTGTCACAACACTGTTATGTATAGTATACACTAGTATACATACACTAGTACACTGTATGTATAGTGTACATAAAATCTTCATGATACAAGTAAGATGTATCCAGCAGATAGTCTTCTGGCATTTACAATATAAGCCACTGTTCGAATCTGTCGAAGTACTCGACAGCGCGCTTCCCAGGAGTGTCAACTTCCTGTCGTGTTTGTCAATGCCTGTCCTATCATGATCATCACTGCTATACTTATTCTTGTGTGCGGCTGTCGCTTTGATACTCATGTTGTGCCCTAAAAGGGTACTTGAGGGACATGAGAGTATTATACATCGCCAACCCATCGCTTGGGCAAGGAGCATTCAAAATGGCATCCATTGTGTACGAGATTAAGATCTCTCTTAATCAATGCGACAGCTGCGCGAAATGGCGAAGGGAATCTTGCTCACTTTAGAGAAACTCAACACCTCATACTCGCGGCAATCGAGAACGGTATGCGATTGATTGATCAAATGAAATGAAATGAAATGAAATACGAAACCCTCTCACTCAGCCTTCTACACCTGGTGTTGCAAAAAAACAAAGTTCTACCTGCTGAAGTAAAGCTTCCATGAGAGCATCAAAATATAAGCTAGAAAATGGACTTCTACGAGTCGAGAGAGTGATCGGAGCCCCAGCCACGAAATCTGGACTATGCAGGCATCGTAATTGTGGTCTGAAACCTCTCCGAAACCAACTTATAACCGATATCTAGCATAATCATAGATATCTAGGAGATGAAACATTCATCGAGATTTAAAGGGTCGGGACACACATATACTTGTATATATTGCATTGGCCTGAAGTGACAACTTCGTTCACGCCGTGACAGTTTCAAGGCTCACCGAAACTTCCAACGCCTCGCTTTAGATAGACGTAACCATCT
>NW_003201629.1:0-1559 GCF_000006405.1 Perkinsus marinus ATCC 50983 | reverse complement strand
AGTGGCTTACGACAGAAGCTTACTATCCTGAGCGACCTTAGTATTGTCATCACCAACACGTGTAGTTGACCATGTGTATATTTTTCAACTACAATAACAGTAATTTTAAAAACATTAAATTCCCCCCCCCAAAATCCTCAAAATTCACCAAAAATTCCTCAAAAATTCCACAAAAATTTCCCAAAAAATTCTCAAAAATTCCCCAAAAATTCCATCCTATTCACCTGAGTGGCGTTGGATTCTTATATTGCAACTTTTCGTATCCTTCGAGATCCAGCGAAAAGCTCACATCATCCGAGATGTGCCAATGCAAAACGTTCATCTGAAAAGGAAAAAATATTTTCAACAAGCGCAAGAGTTTACATACGAATTCTGCTACAAGTGTACAGAAATAACCAATGAGAATTTACCAAAATTTTCTCATAATTTTTCCATTCACACCAAAAAGTGTGGATACTCCGACATTATGTCAACGCAGGAAAATAATGAGGGTGGCTCGATGCAGTAAAAACGCAGTTGAAGCTGATACCCCAATATAAATTACTATAACCATAATAATCTAACATCATAATAGACGCATTAACTACAAAACTCACTTTCGTCCAGAACATTAGTTGAAGATTCTTTATTATAGTTTCCACTGATAAATATCTTCTACCAGTGTCAATCAGCATGCCTCTATGTGGGAATGACGGGAAGTCATAAATGGTGAAACCAGAATCCAATAACTTATGCATGTCCTCGGCGTTGTTGTGAGAAAATTGTCCCTGAGATAAGAAAACAAGTGTGCGTTGGAGTAGGAATATATATGTTCGATTTCCTCATCAGCTGACCTCAGAAGAGTTTATATATGAATTCGGGTAGAGGTCTACAGAGGCCAACAACAAAAATTTCCCCAATTTTGCTCAGATTTTTTATACTGTCGTAATCACCAACACATGTAGTTGACCGTATGAATATTTTGCCACACTATGAGAACTTCAGGATATTTTCAAAGCTTTTTGCACACTTCTACCCGAATTTATGAGGAAACCCTTGAGCTTCGATAAAACGAAAATATATTCCTCCAACTGCGGTTTTCATTTTTTTCATACATCAAATTCAAAATACCACAACACAAAGATGAACTAAAATTTAATTTCATACACACTTTGAAAAGGAAAAAAATCCGAAAATACACCAAATTTACATATTAAAATATTACTCACACTGAAATGCAATCAATAGTATTTGGGTTTTGAATGTGGTATTGCTAATGTCATTGGAGTTTCACGATCCGTTCGACGTGAAATGGGGTAATACTCCGTGCAAGTTATAAGATGTATATCTTTCCGCGGCCGGTTGTACAATTTTTTCCCGCGAAGTGAAATATGAAATATGTTTTTCACCACTGCTTTTCATATCACTCCAATACTTCTTCGAGACGACTTTCACCTCTTACCACCGTTCCTATACCATATAATGCTCCACTTCTAGAACTAGCATTCAGACTGCATTGCTGCGATATGCATTTGATCCTATACCCCTCGTCCGGTACACTATGATCATACTTGACTCCA
>NW_003200804.1:323069-371774 GCF_000006405.1 Perkinsus marinus ATCC 50983 | reverse complement strand
ACCAACTTTTACTCGGGGAGTATATCTATAACTCCGATCCTGATCTAGTGCTATACATCAACAGAAAGAGGATCGTTCATAATGGTATCCCTCCTTGTTTCACTCTCATATTTGGAGGCACTAGCCTGCCAGTGCGGAGGTCACAACGAGTAAAAGTTGGTATTTTGAGGCGCAATTTTAACACGTCTATGCTAAGAATATGTGGAGAAAACTTTTTACCGGTCTTCGACTTCTCACTAACTACGAAGAGTTAGGCCCTGAAATTTGGAGGTCATATCAGGTAAAGCATAAGTACATACCTCCCTGAGCCGCGAGGTGCTCATACTCGTTGTGGTGGCTGTGCGCGAGTCGAAAAACCGGATATGCTAAGAATGTGTGGAGGGGTGTATTGCCGCAGGGCTGGCGTCAATAGTCCACAGAATTGTAGGTGTGACCCTCAGTGAGCATCCGGGCGTGCGCTTTTTGCATTGCTGTGAATATCGTTATGGCGAGAATCGGCCCTAAGGGGTACTCGATGGTTACCCATGATGATTGTGCGTGAGTCGGGGTTCGCGTTGTAAGCGTCGGAACTGTATTCAGCAGGGCCCGGCCACAGGACGGGATTCTTTTTACATTCCTTCCCTTATGGCCTCTGTGAGCTCCAGTGAAACCTACGATGGTCGTTCGACATCTCACTCATCTCAGCCACCTCTAGACGGCGACATTCGTCTTCTTCCTCACAAGAGGACACGACACGAACACTTCAATGTGGTCCCCTCAGTCCTGCCTCCTTCTCGCTCTCGAGACCATCATCAGCCCTCTACTAAGCGACCTGGCAGCGCCTATACACATTCCGGAATGCACTCGGGGGGCATTGAAGATGTGACTATGATGGTTCAAGGGCTGGTCCCCAACCACCTGGGGCCTCTGTCCAAGATCAGCTGCGACCGACTTATTCGTATGGCGGAGGACAGGCTTAAACCGAGGCCGCCCTTCGCGTTACCCTCCCAGGCATCAGAGTTGTGTAAGGAAGGCGCCCTAGGGGCTGCTGTCTTGTCATCGTCTGCCGAGGGCCCTCGTAAGCGTGTCCCGTGGGAACCCAGAGAGGTCAATATGCTGCGCCATGAGGTTGGCAGAGTGAAGGAATGGACCTTGAAGGCCCGGCGCTTGCTTGGTGGGGGCTCGGCGTCCAGCAGTGGTCGGCAAATGGGTATGTCTGAGGCGCAGGAGCTCCTGGCTGAAGGCCGCTCTCTCGATAGAGGCATTGATTCTGTCCATAAGGAGGTATGGAGGATGCCCATTCAGAAGCCTTTTCAGCTGTGGTCGGTGTTTTTAGGTGAGTGAGATACTCAGAATGGTAGCAAAAGCCGAGGCGTTCGGCGAGAAAGTCCGCGCTGCTAAGCCGGCTCCTAACGATAACCTTATGACGCTGCCGATGCTCAGGGACTTGGTCGTTGAGGGCCTTTCCTTACGCATTGTTCCGGAGCCTGAGATGAGGTAAGAATTGTCTCGCAGGAGCTTCGCTCCGCTAAGAAAATGTGTCAGATATCTCCTCCAACAGCAAGAGTTGGTGAGGCTACTCGCTGAAAAGCTCAGGGAAGCGACTCAGGCTAATTGCCTCGAGTCATGCCAAATCGTCCTGTATGAAGACGAAGGCATGGACGTGGACTTGGGCCCTAAGATAGATCGGCTGCGGGAGCATGTCACGATTAGCGAGTGGGCCTCTCGAGCTCAGACCAAGCTCCATGGGAGGCGCTCCCAGCTGCCCCTCAGTACTGTGGAGCACCTGTTGGCTGACGATGATGCCACTGAAAAGCTCGACCCCAATCACTGTCTTGAGCTCAGGACGCTACTAGAGGCTAGGACGGCCGGTCGTGCGTGGCAGGAACAGGCCCAGAAGTACCTCCAAGCTGATACGGTATTGCAGCATGGAGAGGAACCTGGCGAGAAGGATCTTGCCGCCCGAGGCACTCTCGATCAGCTCACGGTGCTCCTCGAGGAGCATTCCGACCTACCACGTGTCTGTGTGCCCCACGCGGCTCAGCAGTTGGAGGCTCTGATAAGAAAAGGTCGACAGTGGCTGAGGAAGGTCCAGAGGCTGCTCATCCTTGAGAGCAACGCTGAAGTGTGCCCTACTGCTTCGGACGGTCGCCTGGTGGTGGAAGAGGCTCTTGAATCGGACGTCACCAAGGCTATTGATTTTTCTCAGCAGATAGCTGAGCTGAGCCGGGCGGTTGCCTCTTGTGAGGACTGGACGAAGGACGCTGTGGCGGCGTTGGATCGTGTGAAAAGCATTGAGAAATTCGGCGGCTCGGAGTCACCACCCACTCCCAAGCGGCGGAAAAAGGAATGTCCAAGCACGCCTTCTGAAAGTGGCGATAACGAGGCATTGCTGACTGAGCTGAATAAGGCCCTCCAGCAGTACAGGGAGGAGGTAGAACTGCGACTGGACGAGCTGCCTGGACTGGGGGAATTCGTGGCTCTGCATGACCGTGTGAAGGCGCTGTCGTTGAGGGATATCAGCGTGGAAGGGGATGTTCAAAGGGTCATCGACAAAACGCACAAGTGGCAGGGGAAAATTATGAATGAGATCCGAGGGTCTCAGGTAGTAGTACTAATGAGTGGTAAATAATTGGTGTTACTTTTATGGCAGTTCCCCCGTCCACATAGCGTTCTCAAGAGGCTGCTAACACTATTATCGAAGTTTCTGGCGGGAGGCATTGCAGGGGCCAACCCTGGAGAGTACCTGCAGCAGCTCGTTGGGGCTGCCAAGGAAGAGGTGTGGGCCTCCAGGGTCCGCAGTCTAGTGGTTGAAGGAGCTGGGGTAGGGCCCCAACGAGCCGGCTGGGAGGGCAATTCTTTACCTCACTCTGATCAGTTGCCTATGAGCACCTCTGTGCTTGAGGAGCTCTATAAGGAGCTGCTGCCTCTGCCGCTGAAGGCTCTGGTGGTCCCTAAGGAGGAAGTCAAGGAACTCGAGGAAAACAGCGCCTCTCCTGAGCAGACCTTAGTCTTGATACGTCAGGTTCGTCTCTTGCGGCGGCTAGCCGAGGAGTATGTTGGTCGTGCTCAGGTCAGTGAGGAATTGGCATCGTCCCTCCATTCCTGGTCATTCGGGTGGCCCAATCGGCATCCTAGTGAACCGACTCGTGTCGAAGATGGCAGCGCCTCGAAGACTATTGGTGGCGAATGGGATGTTGTTGTTATACTGCAAGCAATTCTTAGCGGAGCGAAGCACGTGACTAGGTAGGAACTACTGAGAAAAGTGTGGTACTGCCATTGTGAAGTGTCAGGAGTGCCACTAGTCGGCCCAGGACCTTCTGGGTCGAGGCTGAGGAGGTCCTCAGTGGCTGTGGTGCCACTTTGGTAGACCTTTCTGGGCCCTTGGAGATCGCCCGGACTGTGCAGACGACGAACCTCGACCTTGAACGCCGTTCCTCTGACCTTCTCGCCCGACTGAGTACTGACCATAAGGCCTCTTCGCAAGGGCCCGCTGAGCCTTCAGCAGTGGACGCTACGTTATACACCGACCTACTGGCTCTCCTCAAGAACGTGGACGAATGCCCGTGTATTACGGTGAAATTCGAGGAGTATGCTCAGCCCGAATATGTCTTGTTTCGAGTCTTATTCTTTTCAGGACGCTGCGACCGTTGGTCGCTCGCCTGGCTGGGTGGCAGGATAGGGCTCGAGAGCTGTTCCATTGGGATGGGGAAGGGAGGCCCCTGGAGGGCACCTTCAAACCTAGCAGGGATGCGGTGGAGGAGTACATTGAGAACCTCAGAGCCGACGACCAGCTCATGGGATTGGTCAGCATGAACTTCCTTAATCAAGTGATCGTCGTGGCGGCCTTACACGTTGCTGTTGGACCCATCACTCGCCTTTGAACTCAGGTTGCATTTATTTCGGGTGTCCTTGGTGCCGTCCGAGACGTCCAAGCATGGGAGAAGGATCTCAAAACCATGCTTCAGTTGCCGGAAGGAGATCTGTCCTTATCGGCACTCCGCAAGCACGTTGGCCAGCGGTCTCATCTGGCCATTGATTTCCCATGGTCGGAGAGGACCAAGCGGGCGGCATTTGAAGCCGACCAGTGGTTGACTCTGCTGCAGAGTCGGCGGTCTAGGCGGCGACATCTCACGTTGAAGACGGCGGAAGAGATCCTTCGAGCAACGCTGCCGCCAGAAGAGGGAGACGAGTCGGGCTTTACGAGGGAGATAATCAATAAGAGTCGGGAGTGTGTAGCTCTGAAAAAGCACGTGAGTCGGACGGGTGGTTGCCTCCCCTGTGGGGTTCAATCTTGTCGTCAGATGGAGGCGGCCAAGCGGCATTTACAAGAAGCCATCAAGGCCATCCAAGCCAGTCATGAAGCTCGGGCCGCGCTCCCTGGAGAAGGGCCCTCCAGCTCGGTCGAGCATGAGGATGCCTTGTCTGGGCTGGCGGACGAGGGCAAGAAGCTGTATGTGCAGACTGGTGTTGGCAAGTGGCTCGCTCTCGAGCTAAGAGCACGCAATGATAACAAACGTCTACGAGGGGCATTCGAGAAGGATGACTGCACGTTGGAAGAGGCCCAACAGATCTGTCAGAGTGTCAGTTCTCCACCACCCAGCTCAGGGAACCAGCAGGAGCAGCGAACCCCGGTGGTAAGCTCTCAGTGTATGCGTGGTCGTAGTGGTAATGTACCATGATTCTAGTCTTACTATTCTCGAAATCCTGGGCACTGTGGGACGTGTTCGAATGATCAGGAGATATCGATGAGCGTTGTATGATCTTGCCCTGAGCGCCTCACGCCTCTGCAACGTTATGTTTTCAGTACGATGAGAGTCCGACAGAGGTTGATGCCAGTAGGCTGACGTCAGAGCTGGGGAGTCTGGATTTCTCATGTGATGGGGAGCTCTTGCGGCGCTTGGCTCGGGAGGTGGCGGCGGCTGAGGCCTACCAGGAGCGCATCAATCTAGTCCTCGCGAAGTGCGACGATGCGAGCCTCACTAACAGGACGGAGATGGATCCGGAAATCGATCGAGTGATCGATAAGGCTCTTGAGTCTTGTGGGGATCAGAAGGCCCTCCCAGCAGCGGGTCGCCATAAGCCGCCAGACTACGCCTTCCCTTTGCCGTTCTACACCGCCTGCCTACCACCAGCGGTGACCTCCAAGAAGAATAAAAGGACAGAGGCGGGGATGGAGGGCCTCCCTCTGAGCCTGCGTATACTCGATATGGCCCCATGGAACGCCCCACCGGTATCTCAAAATCGGGCGCCTATAGAGGAAGCACTTCGACAGCAGAGAGTGGTAGGTCGTTGAAATTTGATTTATGGAGGACCCCACTTTTAGGCTCTGATGGCGATGACGCCGGAGCAGCGAGAGGCGGAAAAGGTCAGCTTTCGGGCACACCTTAAAAAAGCGAAGTCGACGAGTAAGCGTTGCTCCTGTTGTGTTCCTCCTCCTCTGGAGTGCTTCCGAATGGTCAGTGTCGGAGGCTCTCACGGTGCTGGCGTTTGCTCCGAAAGTGCGGTTGAAAATGGCAGAGGTGGCGGAACTGCGGTGGCTGGTCGGCGTGACCATGGAAAGCGTTCGTGCGATACTCCGGCGGCACTCAGTGCTCGTTCCTAATCCCACTGGTGAGGCTGTCTCGGCGCTGACGTAGTGTTGTTTACGTTCTTCAGCTACTCGCACGAATCCATTGGTATCTGCCTCCCATGAATATGAAGCTTGGGAGTTATCCTTGGTAGAGGACCACAAGGGGGACGAGGGGGAGCAAGCTAATTCGGATGGGAATGGCGAGACCACAACCACCACCACCCCGACGACGACGATAGACGACTTGCTGGTGAGTATGCAATTCTAGCGAGCACAGGCGAATCTGATGCTAGAGAGTAGTTCTTTTGGCAGTGAGCGTGCTACGATATGTTTCTTTGTGTTGTATATTGTGATGGCTTTCAGGAGGTGCTAATGCAAGTTGATGGTTTACCCTTGAGTGTACGGTTGAAATCCCGTGTGGTTACGGCTGTTGAGGCAGCCTTCGACTGGCGCGTGCGAGCGCAGTGTCTAGTGCACAATTTGAAACCGGAGAAATCTCGGCCTCGGCCGTGGGTGGGAGATCGGCGGACCTTGGTAAGCCCTTCCCACAGCACTTTACCCCCTCCCCATTGTTGCTCCTCAGGAGTACTGGTCGGGCCATGGCCAGCGGTGTCGGGACATCTTTGAGTCGCCAGAGTTCCCTCCGGGTACACCAGTACTTCCCCATGCAGTGGACAACGTTGTGATCGCTCCCCCAGTGGAGGACTACATCCAGTCTACTCTCCAGATGCGGGTATTCTACCTCGTTGAGTGTTGCCGCCACTTCATGACGGTGAGTCGGTTTGCCATCATTTCCTATGGTCGGCCAACTCTCTGTTGGTAGGTCTACACGGATATGTGCGAAATATGTAACATTCCCACTACCTTGCATACGGACACAGACAGTTGGATCACATGCGATATGTGCGATAAGTGGTACCACCAGAAGTGTGCCCATGTCCCTCCTGGTTGCACTAGTTTCGTCTGTCCACTATGTAAGGGAGAACATAAGTCTGAGGGTAAGACCGTCGCAACTCGTTGGTATACCAGTAATGTTTCCTGCAGACCCCTATAGATCTCCGTCGTCTAGTATCCGACAAACGTATGATGAATCATTGCGGCCGCCTTTGTCCACTTTAACATTGGAAGAACGTGACGTACTTGGTAGAACTATTAATCAACGCCAGCGAGTTGGCATGTATTGAACAGCTCCGTCCCATTACTGTAGTGCCATTATTGTACTATTATCAGTAAAAATGCCTTTCTATATCGACTCCTTTCGTTGCAGTTGGAGAAGTCTCCATGTGGGTGCTTTTTGGTGATAATAAGCTAAACTGGCTCAGGCAATATGGCTGTAGATTGACAACATGGAAATCTTCCGAGTGTGTCGCTCGCAGCCATCGCTCTCGCCGTTCGAACTTCAGAGTACGGTCGGATCCTCTGCTTGTTCGGACACAGGAGAGCACTTAGGGGAGTGGCCGTTTGAAGTTTCGCAACGGCACATGAAAATTAATGTCTAGTCTCGAGAGATTACTCCACAGCACTAACAGTTTGCGACCATCATCAGCCCACTTCCGATTATGTGTGTCAACACAATAAAAACAGCTTATAAAGAATTTCTCATGTCTGGGAAACAGAATGGGACAATTTTATAATCACGAAGCATAATAACATTGTTTTTGAAATCACAAGTTTTTCTCATGCAGAGAAATAATTTCCCTCTGTTGCCCGTGCACCCAACTGACAAACTCAAAGCATGATCTACAAGTATGTTGAAGCATAAAGTAATCACCCAAATCCGACAGTAGTTAGGTTATTGTCTAACCTCGAGACTACCTAGAGTCTCGTTATTTGGAAAAATACAACAAATTCAGGATAATACAAATGAATAAATCATTTAATGGGCAATCTTTGCCTGAGTGGTAGCAATGAAGTTGCTGACCACACGAATGGAGTACTCGTTGTACTTGGCGAGTTGTCTTTTAGTAGAGGTAATCTGATCACCCTCCAACCTGTTAACCAAGGTCACACATACGCAAGCAGCGGGGATCTTGGCACGCTGGCAGAAGCCCATGAGGGCGACACTCTCCATCTCGATGTTGCGGACACCAGCATCATGTAGGCGATGGAGGAAGTTAATCTTATCCTCCTCAGTATACCAAGGGGTAAGAGCACCATCAGTTCGTCCCTGACCCTCGAAGAAATCATCAGCAGCCATGGTCTTACCCTTCACAACAGGAATATCCTCAGGGGCGCTGGCGATGATATCATCGACAAACTGCATATCGAGAACATCGGTAGGGATCTCGAAGACCTTACCGAGCTGCACAGTCCTCCAGCAGGGCTTGATCTCATCATTGATGGCCTGAGTGGTGCATACAACGGTTCCGGGAGCAACACCACAGCCACCAGAAGTACCAAGACGGATCCACCTAACGCTATCGATGATACCAACATGATTACAGAGCTTGGCAACTTCGTTCATGAGGATATGGAGAGAGGGACCACCCATACCGTGAGATACGGAGATCACAGACCCACACTTGAACATGCTGTAACGCTCTGTCTTACCAAGACGCATAACGGTAGGCTTTGGGAGACCCTGCTCCACAAAGGCGTTGGCCATGACCTCAGCGAAGGTCTCAGCACGGGCAGGAGAGCCCATCATGACGAAGTACTTGACATCACCGAAAAGAGCCTGAAGGTCCATATCGGTATCGAGGCCGAGATGATAGTAATGGTCACAAGACAAGGCTTGGGCGTAGGGGGAGATGTTATGTCTGGAGGCAGGGGTGGAAGTGGTCGACATATTGCTGAGCTTTTAAAGATCAGTTGAGCTGATAACTCACGATTGATATGTATCTACACTATGACGAATGAAGACCTCCTAAGCTTAGCACTACAGCGAAGCAAATATTTCCTTCTTGTCTTCCTCTTTGTGCCGCGCATCTTCCAACTTATTATCGTCCATTGGATTCAGAGCCGGTATATTCGAGCCTTCACTCAGTCGTCCTTTCGTGTGTTCTCACTCACAAGCTCTGTTAGTTATCAAAAACCCAATTAGCTTCGAGCTCGTTTGGTATCAAGTGCTCTCATCATCGTTGACGAGATACACACGATTATTGACGCATGTACTTTTGTAACTCTAACGAGAGCAAAGCAATGAAACCTATCGATTATCAAAGACGATGTCTGATAGAGTCTAGCGATGTATCACCGATATAAAAGGTGTCCAAAACAAGAAAAGATCTTATTACTACAATTCACGTATCCGATGAACACGGGATATCAAGACTATGGTGTCGGATATGAAGCTGACAATGGCCTCCCAGGATGATTAGCACCCGAATCGTCCAAGTTCACTTGCGATGAAGTTGGTCACCACATCAATTGAGTGCTCATTGAAGCAAGCAAGTTCACGTTTGGTAGCTGTGACTTGGTCACCGTTAAAACGATCGAGGAAGGTCACACAGACACACGCTCCTGTGATATTAGCACGATTACAAAAGCCCATCAAGGCAACATTCTCCATCTCAATGTTGCGTACACCAGCGTCGTACAAGCGACTCAGGAAGGCCATCTTGTCGTCTTCGTTGTACCAGGTCTCAAGTGCCCCATCGAGACGGCCCTGTCCTTCGTAGAAATCATCAGCTGCCACGGTCTTCCCCTTAACAGCATGGATATTGTCAGGCACAGAATCCAATATAGCGTCCACGAACTTCATATCCACACAGTCGGTGGGGATCTTGACGACTTTACCAAGCTGGACACACCTCCAGTATGGTTCCACCTCATCATTCAGGGCTTGGGTTGTTACCACCACAGTGCCAGGAGGTACTCCGCATCCACCAGAAGTACCCATACGGATCCACTTCACGGAGTCCACGATGCCAGCACGGTAACAAAGCTTAGCAAGTTCATTGAGGAGGATGTGGATTGAGGGACCACCCATCCCGTGGGAGACGGAGACAACAGGTCCAACCTTATACATGCTGTAGCGCTCTGTCTTACCTAGACGAGCAACTACCCGTTTGGGCGTTCCTTGAGAGATCATCGCATTCCCCATGGCCTCGGCAAAGTACTCAGCTCGGTGAGCCGAGCCCATGAGCACAAAGTACTTAACATTGCCAAAGATAGCATGTAGATCCATGTCTGTATCCAAGCCGAGATGATAGAAGATGTCTGTTCTCAGTCCCCTGGAGAAGGCAGACATTCTGCTGGAAGTAGATGATCCCGGTGACCTCAGAGTTTCCTCGGCTTGCGTACTTACTTCGTTCACAGGAGGTTCGCCAGACATTGAAGTGATGGCCTGGGGAAGGAGCTGAGCAGGGAGAGCGCGCAAGCAATTGCGAGTTGAGAGAGATCTCTCACACACGACCACTGGTCGAGTGTATTCAGCTCGAAAGCTCGTCGATTCCCGATTCGGTAAAATTCAGTGTCTGACACCGTGCGCAACCATTAAAATGGAAGAGTCAGGCACCATGCGAATAGTTGTCAGAGCCTAGATGGATTAGGAGTACTAGCCTAGGACAAGACTTCATACGCCGGGTGATGTTGTCACATAGCTGCCTTGCAACCTTAGATACGGTATATGCCATTCAGTGACCCTTGAGTCAGTGGCACCCCAACGATGATGACAAGCTCCCCAGCAGAAGACGAGCTTGAGCTGTACATTTTCGGAGATGCTCTGAGGCATGTCCTGTCAGTTGACATGGAGTACAAGGTTCAGACATCCACACGAATTGTAGGTGTATTCCTGAACTATAACATGAGCGGAGGAGAGATTTGTATCGTTGTTAATATAGCCACAGCTTCGCATAGACTTTCGCCTACAGCTTGGAGTGAGCTGCCTCGGCCAGGTATCATTTATCGGACCCGTGCGTCTGCATACTGCTTCTGTGCGCTGACAGCGCACACTCTACAGTGTAGAGTCTGCGCCGGCACACGGTCGCGTATGCGTGGGGGAGCATTATTATTAGGATCCACCAGACGTGCATAGCAAGCGTCATGGAGTAAGGTACAGCTCGGGTACCAAGGGAATTCCGAAGACCGGACGATCTCGCTTAGAACAACGGTTATTCTAATCGAGATCGTCCGGTTATTAAATAACCCCTAGTACCACTTGAGCGAGGTTTACGTGATCGGCGGCCACACGTATCTCATGAGACTGATTCAACGGGCATACAGTAGGTAACGGCTCTGAGTTGCTCCTGGTCTTCAGAGCGACTCGCTCTCATTGTCAACCCAACACTTGGTGGTTGTGCTTATCGTACAAAGGGATCCAAGGAGGTTGATGCACCAAGCTATATTATACTTGCGTGCTACAGCTAATGTCAAATGCTGAAGTATTACAAGGAAACAAGTTGGTACCATACCCAATCCGCGTACGGCAACATCTGAAGGAGTACCGGGTACTCAGTACCCATGGCGGTAATAGGTTCACGAATGAAACGACCCAGAATTGACGACCCTGGGGATCCAGCTGACGAACCTCAGCGTGATCCACCTACGACCTCCACATGAAGGGAGAAGGGACTCGCAACCGGAGGAGGCAAAGATGACAGGTACATATTGCGCTGGTGCCATTGCGAGCTGCTTAACAATTTATGGGTCCAGGAGCAAGGTAAGGTGGCATAAGGTTTCTCTTCGTCGAATCCCTCCCCCCAAAACCTTTTGACCAAAAGCCGCGAGGAGGACGTCCTTTCGTGGGTTGATTTCGTAGGAGTGGTTTGGGGCTACGTACTTGATATCCTGGTAGCAGCCTCGCGCGGGAGGATCGGCGTGAATGAAATCACCACACTGTGTGGTCCACACAGAAGCTATGCCGCATAGCCTATGCGCTCAAGAGGGATTTGTGTGCGCCAAAGATAACTAGAGAGGTTCGATGGTTCATTGCAGTTGAATGCTAAAGCTAGCGAGATCCTCTCGCCGAGAGCAATAGAGCTCACAATAGGAAAAGCCATGTAGAAAATAAGAGCGGTTGCGAGTTTTGATAGTGCTGTACGCCCTGGTAACCTTGGCGACAGCTGTACGTGAAGTCTTCACGTTCAGCGTAGTAGATATCATGAGTATCTTGGAGTCCAAGACTTCCAAGGTCCAAGGCTCGGACCACAGTTCCAACACACGTTCACTTTCGAGAGCAATCAGGGCCAGGATCTACTACGAGTTGGCGTAACAATACCTATGGGGAAGGTCTCATCGATATTGAGGACGGCGACATCAATATCATCAGCGAATGCCCATTCTGAGTAGCATTTTTTGATATCTGAGACATCGATCTTGGTGTACCTTGCTGGAGGAGGCTTCGCTGCGTCGCCGGAGGATCCTAGCTTCGCCCTATTCGAGATGCATAGAGGGAGGATTTCGTATTGGAAGGGATTGAAGTGGTTGCTGTCGGCATTCTGTGCGCATTTGAAGAGCTTCGAGGCTTCTTACAGTATCACAAAGCACATAAGAAACTTCGCCTTTGTGCTCATGGACGCTGATAAGAAGCTGTTGCGCTCTACAAGGTCAAAGGGTGATGATATGCTCATTGCTTGCACAATCGGCTTATCAGCTAATTTCATGAGCAACGTATCCACTACAATGGATACTTTCGGGTCTTGGGTCACGGTAATCTAAGTTAGATACGAAGCTCCGAATATCAAGCTCCGTCTGGATGCTTCCCATTTTATGCGGTGTTTCGAGCTGGGCATCACTCATGTCCAGTATGTGCTCTATTCGAGGTTCGCATTGGACCGCAGGTCCGACTGCAGTGCGGCGGCATTTGCCAGCATGGAGAACTCCGAAGTGCAGGACAGCTATTTGGAGGCCGCGACTAGCGTCACTCTGTCATACTTGAGGGATTGGACAGGCTCATCTCTCGTCCACGCTCTGAAGACTCAAAAACTGCATAATCTATCCCGAGTCGATGGCGAACTAGCTCTTGAGCGTGACCAGTAACAAGGACACGTAGTGGGATCTGGCCGGTGACTAGCCGCTGGTCCCGTATCCAGCACTATCAATAAACAATATGAGCAGACATGGAATATCAATCTGTCGCAAGTGAAGCATCTCATCGCCATCGATACACTGAGACTCGGATTAAGTCACTCAGTGCACCCTGAAGTGACGATAGTAGGTTACTTGAACGGGACTAGGGGATCTAGACGGCGAATACTAGTGGTCAAACCTTAGTGCCTCTACGGTAGAGGCTCTACCCATCACATCGATGGTACTAATAATTAGTAACTAATTCGATGCGCTTACAATGGAGGCCAGGACCTTACTAATTAGAGCCCGCTACATGTAGCGGGCTCTAATTAGTAAGGTCCTGGCTTGTTGGTGTAGCGGACTACACCAACAAGCACTGCTCAACAGCGACTGGAACCAGACGCCTGTTCCGGAGCGGGCAGTCTTGAGCGGAGGTATCAGGAGCCACTAGTCTATAAACGACAGCCACAGACTCTGACAGATAATCGCAGATAATAACGGAATTTCCGTCACCCTGACGGCGTCAAGTGTTATGCCTGCTTCAACATAGTATGGTACCGTTCCTTACTCCAACAATGATAAATATGGGAAGAAAGGTCATGGTGACAGGTGTGGTCTTACAATACCTACAAGTCCTACAACGAAATTTGTTGGACTTACCGGTATTCGTTGAACGAATACCACTACAAAAACTACCAAAAAATGACAACCACTCCAAGGACTACTATATACAATGGCCACAAGACGCGGCCCACGACTGAGATAACAGCTCCAACGATAAGGTATTGCTAACTACCGCCACCAATGCTTGCCAGTGGCGAGTTGTCACTGGCGAGTTGCCAGGCCGTGGCACGATCCGCCGGATCGTCGTCCTCTTTGAATTTGGTTTGCAACTCTTGTACAAGGAGTCCTTGTCAAGAACTCTAACCTCGTGGATTCTCAGGTAACCTTGACATTGAAAGGAACGGTAAGTTCATCACCTCTATCGTAAAACTATCAACAGAACTTCATGTCATAGCTCACCGAATAGTCCTTCCATTTCACATACCATATCCAGTAGCGGATGTGTCAGGGCCCGAATTGTGCTTTCGTGCAATAAAGTGCTAGGTAAGAAGTTCTTACTAAGCACGTTATTTAAGTAGCGCAAGATTGGATATCCATCAGCTCGGCGAATTGGTGTCACTAAATGTAGTGACAACAAATAGTGATCTAGGACACCAAGTTTGGTGACAACGTGTGTTTGCGCCCTGCACGGGCACCGTTCCCGGGGAATGGAATTCACCAGCATTTCCCGAACTTGGCTCTAACTAAGGATCCCTAGTTCCCTAGTTACTAGGATCCCTAACTAGGGTCTCTCCTTTTTCTAATGTGATAGAGGTATAAGGAGCTAGAGTAATAGGAGCGAGGAGAAGGCATTGTCAATGGCAGTGAATGGATCTTGAGGTCTAGAGCTACGTTCTGGTGAGTCTTCAGCCAAGTCGAGTGGTGTCATTTTTTCTTACATCGAAACTTGAGTGTCCGTAATAGTGTGAGGAGGTTCACTACGGGGTGCATCCGGTGAAGTAGTTACTGATCTCTGTTCCTTGTTATTATGAATACCGTCAATTCGGCTCACGACCGACAGGCCTATATCGACAAGATCGTTGAGGACCCCAATCTGAAATTCATTTTCGTTGGTGGCAAGGGAGGTGTCGGTAATGCCGACTTCGGACGAGGGGCGCGATCGTATGGTCTCTTTCCCCACAGGCAAGACCACGACCTCCTCTGCTATAGCCATACAGTTGGCATACACCCGCAAGGTGCTCTTGCTGTCGACAGATCCAGCCCATAGTCTTGGCGATGCGTTCCGAACGAGGTTCGGTGGCGAAGTATGATAGTAGGCATTCCGCAACAGTGATCATCCGTCTGCGTTCAGCCGACCCCAGTACCGGGCGTGGCGAATTTGGACGTCCTTGAGATTAACCCCCAGGCATACCTGACAGAAGAGCTCAAGCAGTGGGGTCAGCTCGCCCACCAGGCCGGCTACAACGATCTTATCAATAACGTTGAGAAACTTCAGGTGGGAGAATTTCGACTGCTCGGATGTGTAGTATTCTTTACGGTAGGACTGGATATCTGGCATACCTGGGATCGACGAGGCCACGGCCCTCTCCTCTGTAGTAGACCTATTGGAAGGCGGACATTACGACATTATAGTCTTCGACACGGCCCCGACAGGGCATACTCTCAAACTCCTACAGTTACCTGATATTTTACAGGTAGTATGGGGACCTCTCGGGAGTAGAACTGTGGGAACTGCGTTATCAACTAGTCAGGTTGGACTGACCAAGCTGGAGTCATGGCAGACATCTCTTTGGCAGTATTGGCAGATGGTCAAGGGCGGTAACTACTCTCAGACTGAAGCCTTGCGCAAAAAAGTAACGCAGCGTTGTCGTCTCGAGCAGTGCGTTTCAAGGTGTCTTCAGGTGACCTCGAGGATACGCGATTATAAGAGAGGTATCGAGAAGGTTGGACGCATGCTGAAGGACCGGATGAGGACAACCTTTGTAGTTGTATGCATCGCTGAGTACCTCAGTATAAAGGAAAGTCAGAGGCTTCTGAGGGTGAGGCAATTTCGTGGCGAGTGAAGGTGGACCGCTCACTTCCATAGGAGCTCCACAAGGATCAAGTCGCAGTCTCGCACGTTGTTGTGAACCAGCTTGTGCTTGGCGATTTCACGTCATTGTCGATCGATGATGCCTCTACTGCCCAGAAAGGCGAGGAGGTACTATACTCGTAATTCACAATGCGACGTAGGCGATCCCTCAGGCGCTCGGTCAGGGTCCGTGGAGGACTATACAGCAGTCGGTTCAGTTTTGCAGAGCTAGGTGAGTTCCTCGCGTCAGTCGACTAGTAGTATTTCTCCTAGTGCTTCCTCATCTGAGCTCGAGGAGTTTTCGTACTGCAGTGTAGTAATTTGCTCAAGAGTGTTTGAAAATCTACGAGAATTTCCCCAGGTTTCCTCATTCCTATGAACCCGCGTAGTTGACCATGTGAATATTCTCCAACGCTGATGGTCCCTTCAGGAATTCAATCCAGCAGAAGTACCTGAACGAGTTGCGAAACTTCCCTGAAGTAGCGGATGCCGGTTTATCCGTCATACAGTTGCCGTTGCTCCCCTATGAGGTAGGCGCCACTGCATCGAGAGGCTGTCGAGGAGAAACCTCGCTCTGTTAGGTTACTGGTGTAACCAGTCTGCTCAACTTCAGCCAGATGCTACTGCCTCAGGGATACCGACAAGGCAGCGCTCCTCCGATACCTCTGGTGGACAGGTGAGATCATAAACTGTGTTCATACCGTGCACATGCGTGCTGTGTCAGGATAAGTGTTCGGGAAGAGCTGTATGTCGACTCGTGTTCATTCATGGATGGTGACCGAGTGGTGGTCACGGGTCTGGCGAAGGCTCAGCACTACAATGGCAAGCCCGCCGAAGTCATCAAGGTACGGTATGCAAAATCTAGAGGAGTAGTAGCATGCTTCGCAATCTAGTAGGGTGGGCACGGAAAGGCACAGTAACTGTGCTTACTCATGTCTAGCCTGACTTTTCGTTGATGGTTGGAATATATAAAAACCCGAGAAATTCCGCGCGGAAAGCCGCGCGGAATAGTGAACATTAATCGAATAGTTCACGGAATAGTGAACACTGCACGGCACCACTGCTTTCGTAGATCTTCTATTGACCTAAAACTTTCTATACGGCCCATGTCATGGGTGAAATTCTCAAGAAAAACTTCCTGCAAATCTTTCACACACGAGGCGGTCAACAAGTCTCTACGTAGTCTTGAAAGTAGTGAGTGAGTTCTACAGGTCACCGACGATGGACGAGTGGCTGTGCGAGTGGAGGTCGAAGCCAAGAAGTACAAGATGCTTTCATTGAAGTCAGAGAACCTCATGCTTGCTGACGACTATGAGCCGACTTCCGAGAACCCCCGTTTTCTCTAGTTTGACAAAATACCACTACTATACCAGTAGCTGCGTGGTAAAATACACCCTAGCGTATTCTCTATTAGTGTCTGAGGCTAATACCATGTGATGCGTTGGAGTGATTTAACGGCGAGGGTCTGGACAGCCCCCGTCAGTGTGGACGTATGTTGTACTTTTCTCAACCGCACTGCTGTTCATGCGAGGAAGTAGTCAGTAATGGATGAACAGTGGTTAACCTAGTCTGGGGTGTATTCTCATGACGGATGCGTTCTTTGCAGTGACGACTTTTTCCAGTGTGGAGTACCGAAGTTTACAGAACAGTCTTTGCTAACTTCGCTTGCACACCGCTTGATCTCTCTGATCATATGATGACTTCTTACGAGCTCTCCCATTTGCACTCGATATCAGAGAACCCTTCTTGTTGCGTTCAAGGCGGTCGAACCTTGCATTGCATCGCCTTTGTGTAGTTATTCAGGCTGACTAGTAAATGAGTGTTCGATGTCGCAGTATATGATAGATTATTGGGACTGGGCATCGGCTCGATTATCTCAAGTCCTACCGCAAGTCGTTATGCGAGTGAAGCCACGAGACGGCAGTGGTGGGGGTGTCCTTGCTCCTCTGGAATGCGGTATATGCTGCAACGACTACGACGATTCTCAGCACCGCCCCATGGTATGCCTACACTACCCTCCCTTAACGACGAAAGCGTCTTTAGGTACTCACACGGTGTGGACACAGTGTTTGTGCTAAGTGCATGGAGTCTGTCACCTCGAACTCCTGGCTGTTCGGCAAGTACGTTACTTGTCCATACTGTCGGCATGCTACCCATGTCGCGAAGGCCGTCACCAACTACGCAGTACTCGAGACGATAGTGTCGATACCCGACAGCCCTCCGAGCGACCACGTGCGAGATCTGGCAATCCTAACTGTAGGGGTTACTGGAGGTGTGGTATTCACTCTCATATTCGGCGAGAGAGCTGCTGCGATGATTGCAGTTCTGTTGGGATGTGCAGCCTGGCACATCGAAGACGTGGCGGAGGTGTCGAACGTCGGCCATGTTCTAGCACGATTAGTGGATAATCAGACCTGCCTTTGTTGACATCGCATTTTGATCTCAAGTAGCATTGCCTATACGATTTCCCTCATACTTTGTGTTGTATTGATGAGGAGTGAGCTGAGGACGAACTATCCTCGCGTTTGGGATTTTTCTGTCACTTTATCGGCAACTTGTAGAACACGGAACAAAGTAACTCAGGATAGTAGAATAGACAGGGAGTCCATGTAATGTCATGCGATCCACAAATTGGAGATGCAGTTGCTGGTCGCCGATAGCGATTGTGTACTGTACTTCATTCGGAATCTTCAAAGCTCTCTGCTAGAGTCGCTGTCTTACACTCTCTCATTTGGGTACCGGAAAAAACGTGAACGCTGGTTGATGAGCGCGAAACGTTAGCAATACTGATGGTTTCACGAGATATGTTCCATTGGAGGCACCACCAGAAGATAACTACTTACATGTGATGAACCCGGGATACCAGCGCATCCGATATCGCTAGTCTTATAGTCTGGACATGTCTAGACGAACGCATTTTCGTGATGATGAGACACATTCCCGCCAATTATTTCCGATGCCAAGTTGACTGATAAACGAAGAAGCTTTGGTGCTTCCCAGCTTACCTGCCTTCCGTTGAATCTGTGCGCGAGGCACAGGATTCGCCTCATGCACAAATGCCGATGAAAATAATGAAGTTGAATCAACAGCCGTGAAACACAATGACTGATAAGTACTCTGTGTTACAGGAAAAGCTCTCAAATGAGTGAAATCGATCTCCTCAAAGACTGATAATACTGTAAATGGATTCTAATGAAATGTTTCGGAAAAAATGCTCCTTTAGCCTTAAATCTAATCAACTGTTACATCCTCACTCACTCCTATTTCGGGCTCGGCCGCCGTTGAAGGGAGCGCTCCGCTCTCACTTGGGACATTCGTAGAATTAGTAGTAGTCTCAGTTGGAGTCAGCGTAGTAGAAGCATTCGTCGCAGTAGACGGCAGAGTCGGCAGCGGCTCTTCTTCAACCTTAACAACACACTTCCCCTCCTTGATGTGTATCTTGTGAACCCTGCGCAGAGAGGCCAAGCCAGCATCAGCTCGAGTGCTGTTCACTGTGCATTGAGTATCGTCGTACCTACACCGCATCGTCTCGCTCCGATAGTGTCATTTCCCTTACACTTGAGAAGAGAACTTCGGTATGGTTATAGAGCCTCCCGTTGGGTCAATCCACTCAGGCAAGTGCAAGCACTTCGTCATCTGCCCTACTGACACCTTGAATGACCTGAAACGTTATCATGTTGTCTAGTCCGATGAGCCACGGAAGTTACATGTCCGTCCCAAGCGGCTCGCAGTAACCAATTTGAATGGTCTGCCTCAGGAGCGTCTTGCCACACTTTGCCTTCATAGTGAGACAAGCGTAATCACCGATGGACATCGGCGAGGCGATGACTTGGCGAATCCAGGACCAGATCGATTTGGTTTCGTTAATGATGTCTTTTTCTATCTCGGACAAGTTGGCGATCTGAAGCACCATAGATCGACACACTAACACACGACCAGAGTTTACTGTTTCAGTATCGAACTTGGCTCTCTGAGCGGCGGGAATATCCAGGGCGAAATCAGTAGTCACATCCACGTCGTTGAGGGAGAGCTGGGCAGCAACAAGGCCGATTAGGGCAGAGAGAAAGAGATATCCGCGCATTCTTGCACACAAGTTTGCACTGGAAGACCAGCCAACACAGAGCGCCTCTTGCCTACAGCACAATACCAAACATTCTGTCAGCATAAGCTGCTTATCGTTCAACAATTCCAAGCCTAGTATGTGGGTGCACATGAAGTAGCCGACGCGGACACTCCGGTTGGAAAAATACACTCGCATACTGAGCTAAGATCAGCACGAGGTTCTTCTTGGATGTTGTCCCTAGTTGCCCTACAGCAGCTCGACTCAACGCAAGACATCCATAGTATACCATGGCACTGTCTCGCACGGCCGTTAGCCTACCACTGAGGCAACCGCCTGCCCGTCCTCGCGAGAGGTCTTCAACAACAGTAGTCATGATGGGATATTAATTCTACTCGACATTGTCATTTTACATCATCAAAGGCTGCATTGTTTGGCGGTACGGTGGTTGCTGCTCGGTTGCCAGCACGCTCATGCGACTTGGGACTTGCGTCGACACCGTCATCGGCCCACGTGAAACTGTGGTACAGATCGTACGCACAGGGTGATAGTCCCCATCAGGGGTGTAGGTGTGTATCAACTGGGGACTCTGCTGAGTGATATAAGAGGGCCCAGCAGTTGAATACACCTTGTAGTTTTCCTGAGCATAGACATTCGAAATGCCGCGCGGGTCGTGAATGTAATTCGAAGATGCTGATGCCTGAACACAATAAGGAAGGTCATCAGAACTAACCATAGTCAGTATGCCTACCCGAGGCAAGGCTTCATAATACACCGGCGATGAATGACCGGTGGGAGGCTTCGTAGTGTATACCGGCGTAACGCTAGACACAGCCGAGACTTTACGCGTGGGGAGGGCGCTCACTGAACGGCTCTTCATCATCGAACTCGAGAGAGGCCGAGGAGGGCTCGTATACTGTACCGTCTGAGAATAGGGTATTCAATCCAGCCAGGGCAGATCATACTGACCTCCGCTTTGGGAAAACTCTCCGCAGAGTTCAATGTCCGAATCGGTAGCATCTGGCGATATCGACTCAGCGACTGCGGCGAGAGCAACAGCTCATCTCGGAAGTTGCTTTGCGGTGTCAGAGGCCTCGGCGCCCCCACGATCCCTCTTATCGGGATCACCGGTGCCCGGCTAACCTGCTGCGGCGTCGCAGAGGCCGCCATAGGAGTCCGTGCACCGTAGGGCGGGCTTGTCCACATAGCCGGTGAGGTAAACGCTACCGCTGCCGATGGGCCTTAGGGTAGAACACGATAAGACCAGACAGAGCCAGCGGGGACCCACCCACCTTGGGTACGATACTCCTGCTGAGGCGTCAGGATAACCGGCGTAGAGGCTAGTGAGAAGGCCTGCAGCGGCGTAAGCGGCTGGGAGGTCGCCACCTTCGCCGTCGGGCTCTTCGTGATTCCCACAGCGGAAAAGGACCGACCCAGTGAGCCGGCCGGGCTCTCTGCCTTCGAGAACGGAGTAAGGGAGGTTGACACTGACTTCTTCACAGAAGGCTCCTGAGTAAAGTCACTGGAAGTTGAGCATCACAGCATCACTTACCTCTTCCAGGTGGCCTTCCTGTCGCGCCACTGTTGGGTGCACAGGCGGATTGCTACTGCTGCTGTGCCACGGTACAGGGTTAAGAGAGGCAGCGACGTGTTGAGTCGGCGCGAGCTGCATCGGGGGGACTGCCGGCAGGGTAGGCTCTTCACTCCAGTCAATGTCCTAAGAGACACTGTCGGCCTCACTGTACTGTGCAAGCCCCACATCTGTTGATACGTCCTCTTCCTCCTCCTCTTGCGACCTTCGACTAGTTGCCGCCTTAGAGGCGGTCACAGGCCTCCGTCTGTGGAACGCCTTCCACCACGACTCGGCAAACCTACACTGGAAGAGTCCCTGCCCGAGCGACACTGGCCGACCCCTCTTACTGAGCCCATTGCTGATTATCCGCTTTAGCCCCTTCACCCCATGCCCTAGAAGCCGCGGACCCTCCTGGACCAAGGCACATTAGCAGAACGCTGCCTATGTCCCCGTACTGTACGGACTGTAGGTACGGCCTGAGTAGTGACCGCCGGTGCCTCCACGGGCCGTAGCGGGGTCTTCCTCCTCTCACTTCAAGATCAAAGTAAGCATGCTTTGCCGGAAGGCTGGAGATTGTGACTCTACCCCATTAGGACTGCTCCTCCGCTTCGCCTCTTGAGCCATCGACTGGATCACATTCTTCAACGCGTCTTGGGACTTCCTGTTCAATCGAGTCGTCGAGGTGCGGCAGTTGGGCGCATACACAGCCAAATCTACGAAGGTTATCTGAGCTCAAGCGGTACCCAGCATGAGACCTCCGTCTGGTACCTTATAGTAGCCATTAACGAGGATCTCGAACACGGCATGGCCCCGACTAGCCTCTGTATTCTGCGGCATTTTCTCAAAGTGGCGATTGCTATCGCCAGTGAAAAGGGCCTGGTAGGCTGCCGACTCGTCGTCCACCAGCATTCTAGTGAGATCCTCACTGTGGGAAATCTTGACCCTCGGGGAAAGAAGATCGACGACCTCTTCCTTGTATATTTCATAAAAGGATATTTCAATTCGCATCGAGCTCGGCTTGTGATCAAACAGAAAGGTTAATGTTCGAGGGATCAAGCCCCGATCGGAGAACTTAGTAGCGCCACCAGTGACGCAGAAGGTTTTGCCGGCACCAGAAGGGCCAGCGGCCAGAACGAGGAGTCCCTTGTTATCACTGTCGGGCGTCTCGGCTAGGAGGTCCTTCAGGAACGGCTGAGGGAAGGACACACTGCACGGACACCCTCGGGTGAGTTCACCTTGCAGATCATCTCGAATAGCTCGTTCTGGGGCTTGCCTCCCTTGATAACAGAATCAAAGATAACGTCCCCACCGATGGTGCTATTGTCGATGAGCACAGACTTCCCACTGGCACTAGGCAGTATGCGACCTTTGCAGTTGGGATGTATTATACAGAAGGAGACTGCCAGTACAGCGATAACACAGTGGAGACCGGTGCCTGCTCCCACCTGCTTTACACGACCTCCCATAACCAGCAGGGCTCTCGGTATCCCCTGGTCGAGTCATTAAAGTGATAATATACTTTTCGACGACATCACGTTTCAGTCGCCATAACTCGATCGCCACAGAGTATCAAGCAACGAAGTAACACCTGGTTACGAGCTGAACTACACTGCTGCTTGCCAAGAAGCTCTTGGAAATGACCTCCTGAGACCGTAAGAGCCAATCGCCCACTGAGACAGAAGCACAATGTAGCATCATCATTGATGCTGCAAGCACACTGTAACAAATACTAAGTGCTCAACACACCGTGCTATGGAATCCAGTAGACGTAACCTTATCAGTTGGTAACCTGCTGCCGATTCATGTGGGTTATAGCAACACCATCAGTGCGTGGATTGACGGGTGAGGATGGTCTTCTCCGGGAAGTATCCTCACCCAGGGCGCGTTCTATGCAAGCATTATGAGAATGCAGAGTTGGACGTAAGATTAGCCATCTGCCTTCGGGTCAAACCCGCGAGAGCAGCTGAACGGGTGTTGAGCGACTAGTAGTGTCTGCGTGCTTATTTCCTAAGGAAATTTTCCTTTTCTATGATCGTGTGAGCACTCTCCCTGTCGAGTGACTATCGGGGAACCGGTCGAGGACGCCTCAAATAAAAATCCCGTGAGTGACCACGTGCCAACTAACCTATTTTCATCCGCCCTGCTGGCCCAATGGATAAGGCGCCACCCTCCTAAGGTGGAGATTCCGGGTTCGATCCCCGGGTAGGGTATTTTCAACACGTATCTTCAACCATTTCTTCCTTCAACTTCACCTCAACTACACCTTTTCTTGCGCAGATATAACAGATGAGCAGGCAAGATAGAAGATGAGCAACCAAGAATGGCAATCAGAATGCCAGTATGTAACAATGCAATTATGCTAAACTCAAGATTGGCATTGTCCCAGAACCGATCCACCTATTACCACCTCCCTCAGCCCCCGTAATCATTACCTTACGATCAGAATTGTCCACCATGGTTTACTCGCGCGGCATAGTCGTGGAGTACGTAGATGATTGAAATACTACATACAAGCTCACCACTGACATTGAAGCACTTCATTTGTCATCAAACTTGTATGGTATATTGCCAAGTGCGCTATGGCTGTACGCATTTGCCTCGGTCAAACTCAGACCATCCCAGACATTGCTTGTGTTATATCACTATAGTAGCAAAGTTAGATTGTCATTGTTAATCTTAGTTGTTATGTTCTCATTGTCATTCTGGACTGATAACTCTAAACCTTACATGCTCATGTGTCAAACTTGCGCGAGATGAGGCGCAGAACGGCGAAAAAGCCCACCACTGGAAGGCTACCCGGAGAATCAGGACGGATCGGAGAAGCTCCCACTCATACTACCCAGCAGAAATATCTCATAATGATGTCGTGAAAGATGTTCATTGAGTCGTTCCCGCTTGTTGAGCGCTTGAATGACGGGATGAATGCATCTGGCGATAATAAGAACCCCTAGGAATGATTAATAACCCAACGCTAGGACATGTCTAATATACTCGGGTCGTGGTAGACGACCTGTTTCAACGTTATGATACAGTACAATCTTCTCGATCGAAGTCCTAGTCGGTCTTATCCTCCTCATCATCATCATCATCCGAGCTCTCATCACTACTACCGTCAAGGCCCAGCATGGCGTCAAATCTGGCCATACTGTCCTTCTTAGCCGCCTTCTTCACAGGAGTTCCCTCGCTCTCGCCCTTCTCTAATTCAATAGCTCTCTTAGGTCTGCTCGAGCTACTACTAGAACCTATACGAACTACGGATCGAACCATGATAATAACGGAGCCTTCTACGACACCGATGAACCGACCCGTTGTTATTACTACTGCTAGAGGAAGGAGCCAAAACTCCTGCTATGGCTTCGGAGGGAGTAAGCCCACTGTTCTTGAGACCCTTCCGGATAAGGTCTGACCGGTCCCTCCCAGATTCCTTCAAGGCCTTAGTGTATCTGAGTATGGCTCATCCCAATAACGGTAATGGTATTTGCTTGCTACTCCTTATCCAGTTTGACCTCCTTCTCCACCGCCTTTCGAGTGGCCTTGGTAGCACTGTCTTCTTCAGGCCCTTTCAACGCTGCAACCTGATCGATACGTGGCCTTACTGGATACTCAAAGGCATCAGTACCAGCTCGTCGTCTTCCCTCTGCCTCTCCTCGAACTCCTGTATCCTCTCAGTCATCCTAGAATGACGTATTCGACGGCCATCGAGGTCCCGACAGGCATCGAAGTTGGTCGTCTTCTTACCACCTGCACACACAACTTGTCCATTCACTTCACGATAGAAATCAGGGCAGGAGATCCCCAGTGAGATCACGAGCTACGAGTGAATATCCGCGATGATGCCAATACAGTTGATATTACGTCCTTTCTGGCCTTTCAACAAGGACCCAAAACCACCCTTTCCGCCTACCAACCCCGACCCAAAGGCAACAGTAACCTAAACCTCGACATGGTTGAACGGGAAATATGTCATAAGCATAACCTACCACTGGGGCGCCGCCGATGAACCCTCCGTATCGCAGCTCGAAATCAACATCTTCTGGAATGCCGAACCTTACATGAGGAAAATTCCGATGAGCCGCGATGACAAGGCAAACCCATCAGAGAAGCGAAGACTCAGAAAAAGGCATGGGCCCACCTTACTACCTCTCCCTAGCAACACCGACCAGACCGTTCTGGACTATGTCCCCACAGTCAACGAACAGGCCACGCTCGCGACCCTGCTGCTCGAGTAGGACTTGAGGTGACATGATGAGTGGTCAACTGAGCGCAAGGGAGGATGGCCGAGCCTATGCAAATCCAGATTCGAGAACTACGGCTTGGAAACATCTACAGAAACGTGTTATTTCGCCCTTCGCTTCCCATACGCCCTAAGATATGCATCTTCGACTGGGCTCGCGATGCACCGATGGCCAGCTGAGACCACGGCCCTCAAGAGGTTCATCTTCGTAGGCTGGCTGTTCCGCAGTGTACGCGAAAACGATGTTGGACAGACGGTTCGTTGAGGAAAGTCAAGTAGAGACAGGTGACCAAGCTGTTGCGATCGTGGTGGTGGCGGCCGACGTGCCCCAGTGAATGGCAAGTTACAGTCCCTTTTAGAACTCGTTGTCGTATTGGCCGAGATTCGTTCACTGCTACAATCATTCTTAAGCTGGGTGATTTACCCAAGGTGGTGGCAGTCGGCCATTTCTTGGCGGGTTTTACCCGGGGTAAAACGTCGACAAGTTACGATCAGAAATCCTAGGTGATTTCGTCGACTAAATTCGATCATGGAATTTAAGTGATGACCAACTTCAGAGTCGGGTCAGTTCAGGACTGATGGTGTGGTCTTTCGCCCTGGGACTCTGTGACCGACTTCGCTAGGATCAGCTTAGTCACCATCATGGCTTTCTTCCTCACCTTTTTCCTCTCGGTATTACCACTAACTACAGTTGGCCTCGTCACCAACATCCTCCGCAGCACGGCTGGCGATATCCCCAGAATACTGCATATCGTAGGGGCTGGCAACAACCCTCCAGGGCTCCAAGGGCTCTCTGATGCCTGGCAACAGTTTTTCCCCGAGCCGCTCTACCACCACCACTACTGGGACGTTCTTGGTCCCGATTCCACGGCTTGCTTCAAGAAGCACTTCCCCTCCTACCTACCGCTCTTCCTCAAACAGCAGATCTCGGTCCGTATGGCGTCACTGCGGTACTGTGCCCTCTTCGACTCGGGTGGCGTGTCGGCCGATCCCGGCATCGTGGTTCAGCCGGGCTTCCCTCACGACCTGTTGATGGGTGGTAGAGTGTCCATGGTTAACCTTCCCCTTGCTGGGACTTCACAGTATGGTCTCTTCATGGCCTCTCCACGGGCCCATCCCCTCTGGCGCCAAGTCATGCCCCAGGTCATGCAGTACTTCCAGCAGTACCCTCCCGTGCCTTGCGATGGTCCTGACTCGTGCGACGTGGCCGACCCATGCAACGAGGAGCCATGTGAGATGCCCTCGCCTGTAGTGGTCACCGCTTCGGTCCCTTGCCAGGGTAGCGGCCCATGCCCAGACCAGTCCCTAGGCAACGTAGTGTACAGCCAAGTCGCGACGCCATGCAGTGGACGGGAGCCTTGCGGGGATACGACAACACCTGTTGTGGTCGCTGCCAACCCTTGCGATGGTAACGAACCTTGTGACGACTCCGAGCCCACAGCCGACGATACTAGGCTCAGCACAGCCTCTAACAGTCCGCCAGCAGGCATGGTCCCTTACGCTGTTGGTCGTGGTAGCAGTGGTGGAGGTACCAGCAGTCCCTCCCTCTCAGGGTCCCCGGCCTTCCAGGTGGTGTCGTTTCCGATGTCCTCCCTCCTCGAACGAGTCGGAGTCAAGTCCCGCATGCATTTCGCTGACTGTTCTCGTGCAGAATACATCATGACCTCTTACTGTAGTTCAGCAACTACTACGGGCGGCGGCGGCGCCACTACGGCCAGGACCGTGCATGAGAGCCGACAATACAAGTCCTCTAGTGGAGGAAATCCAATACCGCCACCGCTGCCGAGTTTCTACTACTATCCACCCATCGGTCCACATCCCTACCCCATGATGGTCCCTCCACCGTTGCCATATATACCCTATCAAGGGCTCGACTATTCGCCCAACGGGGCGTCCCTGTCCGAGAGGGCACTAGAGGATGTCAAGGACATGGCAGTGCAGTCTTAAGAGGTCAGTAGTCGTATCCCTTTATTGCGTCTTATGGACGCTATGCGCATGAGACTCCTCGTGACTACTATACTTTCGCTGTTCCGAGAGGCCTTAGCGCCTCCATGGTCCTACCAATGGTAGGATGCATGCCTGAGTGATAATGTCAAACGTTGACGATGTGTGTTGTGTGCAGTTTCAACGGAAAGGGTATCTAAGGTTCCCGCGTGCAAGATACGGATGAGGTCAGGAGTGTGTGGACGGCAGGTATGTGTTTGGGCTTTTCCATCTGTGCTTATGACGGCCTCGTCTGCTATAACACTCTCCACACCAGCAGCTAAGTCGTTGACCTCTCTGGACTACTCTTCAGTGGAGTTGCCGATAAAGGCCTCCGTCAAGGGTGTCCGTACCGGCGTCTCGACCTTCCGCTTCACGTGCATCGCAGCGTGTCGTGGGCCAAAGGTGGCCCTCGGTACTCAGCACGGGCACACCATCGTCGTATCCCATGAACTGGGTGCCCAGAGGGTCCGGACTATACGACCACCAGCGGAGGATGCAGGGCCAGCCCGGAGCGTGGACTGGTCGGTGGATGGATCTGGACTGGTAGTAGGGTATGCCTCGGGGGCAGTGGCGCTGTTCGATGCCAATACCTACGCCTTACAGAAGCTGGTTCGGGACATGCAAAACAGTCCCATAACGGCTGTGGCCTTTTGGGGGCCTACGGGGAGGCAGAACCTTCTGACGACAGATGAGCTTGGTCGTTGCTACATGCTCACTTTCAACACTTTTTTGGTGACGATGACGTGTGAAAAGAAGCTCCTATTAAAAAAGGAGAAACCAGTGAAGGCCATGGCGGCTCTCCGAGGATCCAAAATGGTCGACGCTGGTTTGGTCGCGATGGTATCAGAGGAGGCCTTGACGGTGGTGGGCATGGTCCCAACCCCGAGGCTAGTTTTTGAGATGCCTTTGTCGGAGGCAGACTCCTTGAGCCTCTGTTGGTGTACTGAACCTGTCATGCTTTGCGTCGGGGTCGGCAAGACCCTGCACATGCTCAGGCCCCGAGAGGACTTGACGACGTTCGATGTCATCGGTCAAGTCCTTCTACCGTCGAAGGACTTCTCGACAGGCTTCAGGGGCATTCGGTGTGTCGGTGGAGGTCTCGTTGCTGCCGTGGTGGCCCCAGCGCAGGAGCCCAGCGCCCGTGAAGTGATCCTAGTGCAGACGAACAGACCCCGAGGGACGATGCTGAGGGGCACTGGCCAGGTCGTCTACCGGCACAGGCTCTTGGGCACCTACTGCCCTGACCTCATAACAGTCATTGGCTCTACCGTCGTCCTTCCCGGTTACCAGGCTGGGGCCGATTCCCACCACTTCACAGAGGTCACTGTGGGGTATTGGCAAGACGAGATCAAGAAGCTTATGGATCAGCAGGAAATGAGTGCGGCTATCACGTTAGTGTCTGGCATTGGTAGTGGTAGTCTGCCCCAACTCGCTGACGTTTATCGGCCGAATTCGGTAGAAATGGAAGCCCTCTTGCGGGTGTTCCTACTGGACATGCCCAAGGACGACCTCGAGAGGGTCCAGGAGTGCGTGACCTTGGCCGTGGATGCCTGTGCCAGTATGGCCCTATGGGACTTCCTTTACAGTGTTGTCTTTGCTCGTTGCGAGGCATGTGGCGAAGCGGTGCGGGACGTCTATTTAAAGGTAGTTGAGACCAGACTACGCTCCGGAGTCCTTCCTGCTGGTACCGTCGACTCTGAGATCGTGGCCTTCGTTCTGGCGAGGTTTCAAGACGAGCTCGCCAAGGATCCCACAGTGGAGGTGCGCAGGGCGGCGGAGGACTTCTGCCTAAGTGTGAACCCAGAGAGTTTGGACCTCAATTTCACCACCCGAATGGCGACCGAATTCGGTCTTTGGTCGGTTGTGGTGTACATTTACAACGTGGCCTTCGGTGACTATACCACACCTTTGCAACTTTTCGTTGATGCCTCAGTCAGGGCCATGGAGAGGCTACAGGCCAAGGGCCAACGTCAGAGGCTCGCTAGCATGCCTCTTGTGGAGTACCTTTACTCGTATCTTGCTTCTACTCTGGCGGGGAAGCCGTACCCTTTGGAGACCCCCACTCCCGTGCCCAAGCCACCCGCCACGGCCGTCAACGACCTCGTCAAGGCAGTATTTAGTGACACTTCTGGATGCTTCGACCAACTCCTCGAGATCTCAGCCTCCGAGTTCTTCAAGGCTCTACCCTTGACCGAAGAGTGTATACAGCAGTGCAGCATTCGGATGACGAAGAGGCCGGACCGTGATGTGGATGCAGAAGCCTGGAGAAGCTATTACGTATTCGTCGCCAAGGCTTGCCAGGTCCTGGGGATTGCCATTGAACCTAGGGAGGTTCGGCAGCAGGTTCTGAAGGTCATGCTGGAGGCCTTCCCGGAGAAGCGGATACAAGTGGCATTTGAGAGGATATATGAAGACGATAAGTGCGCATCGATCGACGTCGCTGAGTTCGTGAAGGAGGCGGCGGCCAAAGGCATGCGGTCTGTCCAGGCCTGGGCATTAGGGCATTGTCTGGGGGATTACCAGGAGATGCTAGCATGCTATTTGGACGCGCCACAGCTCAGCGAGGATATATTCGACGATATCATACGTAGTGATGACCCGCAGATCTCTCGAGGCATCCGGACGGCTGCGCTGGCGTTGGTCCGAAGGCTCATAGAATTGAACCCGGCAGAGACTGGGCGGCTCTTTATGGATGGCACTCTTGAATTGGAGGAGTCGACCGGGCCTGTTGTGAAGCTCGGGGACATTTCTGATGACCTCTACTGCGCATTTTTATTGCCGCTCTTGAACCCAGACTCGTCGTGGCGGAACGCTGAGGGTCGGAGGAAGTTCTATCGCGCCCATGCGATGACCGGGCTGGAGCTGCTACTACGGACTGATCGCCAGTCGGGCGTCTCGAAGTTCCTACTTAGAGCTGATAAGGACGCTATACCGCTGGACCAGGCACGAGAGCTGTGCCAGAGGTACTCGAGCGTTCAGGGCATGCTCTGCCTGTGTGAGAAGGCCGAGGACGATGATGGTGCTGTGACCACTGTATTGGACGCTCTAGCCAAGGCTCAGGAGGAGTCTCATAAACTCGAGTTGGTCTCGCTAGCAGCGGACTTCACCCTCAGGCGAGCGGAGAAGCTCCAGCCAGAGCAAATTTCTAAGCTTTGGATGCCCTGTTTGGCGATGGCATGCGACGACTTGCAGATTTCGGAGATGCTCCTACGCAAGGGGGGAGTATTGGATTTGGTACCCGTGGGTCAGTCTATTGAGACGCTGCTTCGGAAGCGGCCGGGTCGACGGGTTGATGATGATGCCCTACGGAAGCCTCTGGTGAGCCTCTTGGGCGGTATTGGCTTTTCCTACTCGTTGGCAGAGGCGACCGAAGATATATGCCGACAGGACGCTAGTAAGCTGTTCTCTGACTTGGTGTCTCGGCAGAGTCGTGCCCTCAGCGTGGGCTCGGTCCTCTGTCAAGGTTGTCAGAGGCCCCTGGTGGGTGAAGGGAATATCTCTGGCAAGGTCACCATTTTCGACTGTGGCCATACGTATCACGACAAGTGCTGCCAGCCCGAGCCTGACGAGATGAACCCGAGTCCAACACTGAGGGAGTGTAAACTGTGTCGGTGGGGGTAGTCACCATAAGACAGGATCCGCGTCCTTGGCTCTGTTGTACTATTGGTATTGAATCTTAATCCTGGCATCGACTGTAACATTCACCACACTGTGTGTCCATATCGCGCGTTTCTAAAGCCGTAGGGCTGCTCTTGTTGGGTTCGACAGTTGGGGGCGGTCCTCCTTGGCAGACAGGGTTACCCTCGGTGGTATCTTCTTTTTAATGTATCGGTCGTATCGTCGGCTCTGTGCGGTGATGAGGGTGGCTGGCCCTTCCGAAGCGGGTCAGCAGATGGAGATTCGGCGGCTCCTCAATACGTGGGGGAAAGCGGATCTTGTGGACAACGTCGAGGCCCTGTGGAGGGACCAGGCCCTGAATGATCGGAACAAAGTCCATGCTGTGTACCGCCTGGTGTCGGTCAACTGTGAAGATTCCTCTAAGCTGCTGGAGAGGATTCTGGACGAGGTTGTAGTAGAGGTCGAGGGCGGTCGCTTTTCTCATCCACAGTCTGTGGCCCGGCTCTGCTACTGCTGGGCGAAGGCTCGTCCCTCTACACCGCTGCCGGAGTGCCTTTCGGCTGTCCTCTGTGACGACAAGCAGGGAGCCCGTGGCCGGCGAATAGGACGGCTCAACTCGGGAACGCTAGCGGGACTACTGTGGGCCTATGCCAAGACCCCTGGGACGGCTGGGCACGAAAGTGTCTTCTCCGTGGCATCAGAGCATCTTGCTACTAACCTGACCTCCCTGAGTGGTACGCCAATACGGGAGGTATGTATTATGCTGTGGTCATTCGCGGCCTTTTGGAAGCACCGCCGTCCAGAGCCTCTGCCGTTTGAACTCCTACTTGCCTTAGCTAGTAGAATCCTGTCGGACCCATCAGCCCAACCGCGGGAGATGGCCAGCGCGCTGTGGGCAGTGGCGACCCTTGAGCTCTGGAGAGGTGACCAGGACCGAGCTGTAGTGCCGATGTTACGACAGGCTATAGAGGCAATGCTCCCCGGGTGGCCATATGGATTTCCTACGAGGGAGTTCAGCAACGTACTATGGGCGGTCACCAGGACAGAAAGTCTGGTGAACTCGATGGAGGTACGGCAGCTGATGGAATCGGCGTGTCGGCTCATCCTGGGTCGAGGGGGAGGGAGACCTTGGAAGGTGGAAGAGCTCGCGATGGTCGCTACTGCTCTGTCGGGTTATATAGGGAAAGTGGAGAAGGAAGACCGGCACGCCACTGAGGCGCTGGTCACAGTTATGAACTCAGTCGCTTCCGTCGGCTCAGTGGACGGCAACCTAGCGACATTCGCTCAAGCCATGCTGCCCGTGGCGGACCGAGTCGATCAGGCTGCCAAGGCCAAGCTGCTGGTCACGGCAGAGGAAGCCTTGAAGGCTTCTAGGTTGGACACTACGGCTCTGATCTCCGTGATTGACCTTTTCGGGGAGGAATCTCCATCTGCGGCTCTCGAGGCGGCCTGGAAGGCAGCCATAGGACTAGTGCTACGGCACATCAGGGAAGGCCGGCCGGTCGAGATCCGATCACTGGGCAGTGCAGGAGCGCGGGAGGTGTGTAAACAGCTGGGGGTCCTGGGGGCTCCTAGCGACCTTCCAGGAAATCTTCAGGCTAAACTCGTTGGCCATCGCTTCGCCTCAGTCGTGGAGTACGTCCTTACACCAGAGGATGGCGATGGGGAGTCTGTTTCTGGCCCGCCCACGGTCTTCCTCCCAGTGCCTCAGAATACCTCTTCTGTCACAGTGCTGACGCCCTACCATCACGGCTGGGTCCGCAACACCGAGCCAGACTTCAGAGCTCTAGAGGAGGTGGCGCGAGTATTGGAGGCCCATCGAGACACCCACGACTGCGGCTGGGTGAGGCTGGTCCTCAGCCGGGCACCATGCGTGTCCAGCCTGGCTGCGATGGCTCAGTTCGTGGAAAGGTACCCCGACGTTGACCTTCGAGTTTGGTTTCACCCTCCTCCATGGAAGTTGACGTGCATAAAGTGATTGGTTTCTTGCCAGCCTCAGAGTTTCGTTGGTCGACAATGCTTTCATCAGGCGTGATCTAGAACACGAGCAATCTTTCTATGGCCGCCGCTTCGGTGACTCTGACGGCCGTGACGGTGGTACGGGAAGCATGGCCTCGGCACTCCTGCTTGTTGTCCCCGGTTGACCTGCCCGACGCGAGGATGGTCCTCGTAGAGAGCAGTAGGAGTGGCCATAAGGTATGTGGTGTCTAGCCAGCGTCTTCATGTTTGGGTACGGTTATCTCAGATCTGTCTCTGGTCTCTGCGGTCCCGCAAGGTCGAGGCTGGCCGGATGGAGTTGCCCACCTGGGCCCGACGACAGCTGGGATCAGAAGTGACGGTCACTCATCTAAGTAACATCACAATCGGCAGAGAATATCACTCATTCGCTTTCTACCCTTAGATGAACAGGAACCTTCTCCAGCGTCGTGGAGGCTCAGCCTTCCTCGTCGTGCCCACTGGCCCGATGTGCTCCAATCCATGTCTCTCAATCCAGAAGTCCTCCGGAGTGCTGCCGAGCGTCAACTGAGGGCCTGGCCCTTCCTAGCACAGGGGCATCTAGTATGCCTAAATCTACTCGGCAAAAACGTTGAATTCACGCTGGATGGGTCTGGACATAATGAGACCTTATTCGATGGCTTTGCTCTACCCCAAAGTCACAGTGTCACCCCGTCACCACCTACCAGAAGTTGCCTCTACTACAACTGCCCCGACGACCTTCGATTCGCCGACTCCCTCGAGCTCAGTGCTTTCGAGCTGCTAACTTTTCGTCCAGACCGTCGCAGCTTCCATAACCTGTTGGGAAACCTCGGCCCAAAGGCGGTAACTCTCCTCGACGTTTCCCACACCCCTGCCAACGCCGAGGTCTGTGAGGGCTTATGGGAAGCCTGTCAACGATTGCGGATTTCCCTGCTAGTGGTGGCTAGAGGCAACCTCGCAACTGTGGCAGGCGCTTGGTTGTCCAAATTCGACAAGGCCGATCGGATCGACTGTTCCCCAGCCTCAGAGGAGTCTACTGTCAGCACTAGCGCGTCGGCTTCTGTGCCCTGCTACGGTTTGGAAGAGGAACGCCAGCTCCTCAAGGAGGCCGTGGTCTTACCCTTCCTCTACCCTAATCTTTATAGGCGCATGGGCTTACGCCCCAGTGCGAGAGTGTTGGTCCATGGTGTCAGTGGCAGTGGTAAGAGTACCCTAATAGACTCTGTTCTGGCTGACTTCATGCCCTCGAGGGTATCTATCGTGCGGGTAGGCGTCCTCTTCATTTGGCGGCCCCTTCCCGGATATACGTGGACCTCAGGTGGACGTGTCTGGCATCTTTGGGAAGTACCTCGGCTCGACTGAGCGTAACTTGCAACGGCAGTTCGATGCGGCCAGGCTCAAGCTTCCCGCTGTACTCATCTTGGACGGCCTAGAGTCAATCGCGACGGCACGGGAGGATGCGGCCGATGATGATGGTACGTCCTGGCCGAGACCACAGTGTGTTCCATAGTAGCAATGAGGCTTCCCTCAAGTGACTGCCATGGGTTCAGTCAGACTCGGTGGGTATCCATCCCGCAGGTACATCCGGAACGTATCGGCGTACACTGACTACCCTCCTCACTTGTCTCGATGGAGTAGATGCCGATGTGGAGGAGTCGTTGGCGGTGGTTGCTACCTCGACTATCTCACCGGAGAGGCTGGACCCAGCAGTCGTCCGTCCAGGTATGATTACCGACTAGGTTGGCCGCATGAAGTGTGGGAAGATATGCACCTGGTCGAATACATGTGTTGGTGACAATATGGAACTTTTGGGAATTTCTCGCTGGTTCCTGTACACTTCTACCCGAATTCGAGTATCAGAAATTAGCGACGAAAGCGAACATATAATCCTCCAACACTGATCGATGCTGATGTCCTCCCTCTTCTCAGGCCGCTTCGACAAGTGGATTGAAGTCCATCGAGTGAGCCTCAGCGATGTGGTCACCGATGAGGACTTGCCCCAAAATGAAACGTTTCTTGCCTGACGCTCGCCTTGGTTGAGTTCCTTTGCAACAGCCAAGGGCCTCGTGTTAGCGATTCCTGCTTATGGTTGACTGCCCGCCCCCGTCCTCACCATGCATCTCCTGTGACACAGCCGGTGCCGTGTGTAGTCCCTATGATGATTATAATGGTTCCTACAATAACTATCCTCGGGGTCTCTTTTGGGCCCCTAGGGGAAAGCATCTAGTGTCCTACTTCGCTGATAATACCTGTCGGGTATTCGATGTGGACCAAGGACTGGCCCAACCTACGCGAACCGAGCAGGCCTCGGGGACTATAACTGCAGTGGAGATGTGCCCATTGGGAGCTGAGTGAGTACAGCCACTGCAGCCCCTTCACTGAATCTTCTTTCAGGCCGGCTGATTTCCACTATGCAGTTTCGGTGAGAGATCGGCCGATTCATCTGGTCAACCTCCTCACTGGAGAAGTGGCCGCGAGGTGGGTCCGCGGCTCGCGCTTTATCTAGCTCAGTGTCACCATCGCAGTTACCAAGGCTACTCCCTCACTGATGAGGTTAGAGCCGCCTCGTGTCTGGCTTTCTCCCAAGACGGCTCGCGTTTGCTCGGTGGTGTCGCGGGGCAGCCTCAAGTGTGGCTGTGGGACCTCACTCGTCCTGGCAAGAGCGCCTATCATCGTGTACCACACATCCTTCTAGGTTTCCCCCAGTGCCAGGGCTTCACGTTAGGTATTATCAACTCGCAAAGGGAAGACAGGCCAGCGTGGCATCGTCTCGGCAGCGGCTTGGGTTGATGACAAATGCTATGCCTTGGGAACCTACAGCCGGTGAGTGTGGTTTACCGTTACCCTATGGGGCTAGGGTGCTTCACTCAGTACTATTGGTATATATGATGAACGCCAAGGGTCCAAGAGAAACGCCAAGTGTGTGAAGATGTTGTCGGCCTCAGATGGCGGTGGGATCACCTCGCTCAAGTGAGCTGACCCTCCTTCCTTGCACGCGAGCCCTTGTGTAACATCGTTTGGCCAGGTTGTCTCCCCAAGGGTTGCTGGTCAGTGGTCATCGAATGGACACTTCAATGCGGGTGTGGGACTTGAGGTCCTCCGGTGTGGAACCCGTGACGATGTTGCCTCGCGCGACCAAGACCAATCAGCGCTTCGACTTTTCCTTCCTGGGCAATAGTCGGATTCTCGCAACTGGTGACGATAGTGGTCATGTCCTTTGGTAACGCCCTCGCACTCACTGCTGTTCTCCCACACGCATTCTTCCGCAGGTACGATACTCTCACTGGGGACTTGCTGGGCAAATGCTGTGTGGCCTCTTCGGGGGCTCCGTGCATTGCCGCTGAAATAGAGCCTGTCAGCCTCAGTAGACTCGCAGTGGGGACTGGGCAGAGAGTGTGGCCCACGTAAGTGGACGCAGCCTACCGGTTCAACATAGGCTATCGCAAATCGCTACAGGTACGTCTCAATGGGCGACGATGACAACACAGAGTTGCTACAGCCCAAGACGGACAATAGGGTAGCTGTAGTGAATTTCAGTGCCCCCGAAGGTCTCCTCTCGACCACCTTGCCAGCTGCTGTCCCGACTCCTATCGAGGCACCGCCCCAGAATGACCAGCCCGTCATGGGTTCTGACTCGGAGGAAGCCGCAGCTCAGGTGTCTGAGCTGGCCGAGCCTCAGTCTGTGATCATACCGGAGGCTTTCAAGGGTCTACCGCCCCCGCCTGGAGTGATAACGCCCCCTTGTAATGCTCAAATGCCCTGTAATGATAGTCATGAAGACCCTGCTGATTCCTCGCCTCTGGAGGGCCAAGCCGAGGCCGGCCCAACCACTGGAGCTGGTGATATCGACATGACGGATGCTACCGAGCCTTGACTCCTCCTAACGTATCCTAGTAATACTCTATACTATTCACTGTCTCAACCGCTTGAGCTGTTTCTGGCAGAAGCTTGTGGTCGAGTTCACTGGGATGGGGTCAGTCATCGTGCCCCCGTATAGGTATAGTAAAATTCAATATTGCAGCCAACGCCGCCTCAGCGAGCTCGTCCGACTTCCGGGCAAGGTTCATAGAGCCGTATCAATTTCAACACGGCAACAGCATCATCCTGTTGCATCAGAGGTACGCTACCACTCACTGCAGGCTTGAATCCTTTACTTCTAGAGCCCCCTCATTGGCCGCATCGAACCCTTCTGAAGGACTTGACCAAGAAGAGGCAGACCCCCTGAACACGGGTGTAACTGTGTGGCCGTCATCAGCTGACCTTGCATCTCGTTTGATCGATGAAAGTGGCAGTGGGAGTCTCCTTGATGTCGCTGGTAAGCGTGTCATCGAGCTCGGGTCCGGTTGTGGTCTTGGTGGTCTCGCATGTGCTGCGGCGGGCGCCAGTAAGGTTACTCTCACTGATTTGCCAGAGGTTCTCAACGACGTAACGAAGCGGAACATCGGGGCCAACTCGGTCCTCACGTGGGCATGTGACCTGCAAGCCAAGCCACTTGCCTGGCCTGGGGAGGACTCGGCCGAGCTCGGCGACTTTGATGTGATTCTCGGTGCTGATCTCATATATAGGGAAGCTGATGTCGATCTCCTCCTGGCTGCTATCCGAAATCTGGTACAACATAACCGTGTACAGAGATTCATATGGATGCAACCATCCCGGGACCCTATAGCCAACGCTAAGGCCATGAACTGTTTCAGAGAGAATGGCCATGGTGTCACAACAGTGGGTCCAGACCTCTACGTCGTCGACTTATCGGTTTCTACTGACCGAGAGCAACAAGTAGTGAGCGAAGATACTGCAGTTGTTCCCGATAAGGCTCAAAGTGTTGACGAAGGCGGAGAGATAGTGCAGCGAGGCAAGCGCTCTCGCGAGGATAGTGATGATGATGCAGAACCGATGAAGAGGTCTCGGGCAAGAAGAGGGTCAGTTTATCCTGGCATGGAGAGTTATGACGCGGCCGTTTTTACTGCGTTCGAGAGCTGTGGTGTGCGAAGTGATAATGATTCTGATGGCAAGTCGAGTTCCAGTAGTGATGAAGATGCTATTGAGTAACGTCTGTAAAATGCACGTAGAATGCGTTCCTCCACGAGCTATCGAGTTGTTTGAGTTCGGGATAGTGGCTGAAGTATGCTATTGCTATGGTAGACTGCAATTAGTAGTCAATGCAACTCACTCCGGATGACGAGGAACGGCGATCGGCTCGCGGGCCACTCGCTCAACAGTGGGCGATCCGACATGGTAATCGCGTGATATACATAAGGCTGAATATCGTTGTGATCAGGCATACAACTGCATCCCGCCGTCTCCTGGTTCCACGCCACGAACGGTATGATTGGTTGTACGGCTACCGCTGACATTTGCCAGGGCGAGCGACTTCTATACGTCCCTCATTCCGCGTGTGTGACACCCTCTGGGGTTCAAGGCTTATACGAACCGCAGGTTATGCTCGCGGCTTCACTGGTGAAGCATAGAACCGATCCGAACTCACCATTCCACGATTACTTGCAGAGCTTACCGTCCGAATTCGACCATCCTCTCGAGTGGTCAGCTGATGAGCTCGTCTGCCTGAAAGGCACTACTGTATGGGAGATGCATCAGCTCTCTCTAGAAGTCGTCGACAGCGTGGTGGAGCTCTGTCCCAATTCCCCTCGAGCGATGATTCGTTGGGCCGTTGAGGTTATGATGTCTCGAGCTTTTGAGTCGGAGGTTTGCGGTCTTTGCGTGATACCTCTCGCGGACCAGTTCAATCACTCATCGACCAAATGGCATACAAGAGTGCGCGAAGTTGAAGGAGGTTTCCAGATGCTCGCAGAGAAGCCCGTGAAAAAGGGTGAAGAGATCTTCAATAACTACGGACTATACACCAACGAGATGCTTCTACTGACCCACGGCTTCATCGAGTTTGATAATCCTCACGACCACTTTATAACCATAGAGGTTTCGAATGCGGCCTTCGCTGTGGATGTGAATGACACTCAAGTTATACCCGACGATATACGGGACTATCTTGCTTCCAAGGGGATATCAGGTGAAGGGATTATTCAGATGTGCTCAGAAGCTAACGAGAAGGCCATCAGGGGCTTGCGACCGATATCGAAAGCCGATACCTATCGGCAAGAGTGCGCCAAGCGAGTGATTGATATCGAGTTGAATTTACGAAACCGATGGAAAACTCGTGTTTTATGCTTAACAGAATAGTACTGCTTCTCTCAGGAGAAAATCATTGCGTTCAAAGTTAGCATAGGCGATTCATCTAATGTAATCTACTCGGTGGATTTGATGTGGTTGTTCAACGTGATCACTGGCACAATGCGTTGATGAGCTAAGCTTTCTGATCCGGACAATTTGTAAAGGCCCCGTTCTAGTCATAGTCAACTCAACAGCACTCAGTTACATACACTCCCACTTGAGGAAAAAATCCTTCTTGCGTACCATTATCAGGGCAGTAAAATACAATACAAATGTAGCACTCTACAGGCTTTCAGAGCAGTTGAGTTGAACGTCATTGACTAGCTGTCGACGTTAGGCATCAACAACTAGTAGCCTTCTTATGCCAATCCAAGCCAAACACCGAGACCCATGGCCACGAAACCTCCGACACATAGACCTGAATAAAACAACGCGTTCAATGAACGTGGACGAAGCATATGGCCCTCTGATATCTTACCTGAGTTGACCGCCACAGCAGAGAAGCGGCCTGTCGCCTTAAGCTCGGGACCGGACAGGCCAGGAATCTCGTTGATAGTGATCAAGGAGAGACTGCCAGAGAAGCCGTTTCCGAATCCGAATAAGGCAACAATAGCCATCGAAAACCAATCGTTGCGGAAGAAGCCCGTAGCACACATCACGACCAAGGGGAAGATCAACATACCTAACAGGCAGCTCATCAAACGTCAACTCACAGGATGTGGAAATGAGAACTTACGGATAACCGCAGTGATCCAGATGTTCCCATAATAAAGAGGACCGCGGTGGCGCACACAGAATCGAGCGATAACGTCGAAAACTGTGAAGACGGACAACAGAATAGTCTGGTACCAGTGAGCGGGGGCCAACGCTGTTAAATTGTAGCAGGGAATAGCAGTCAGAATCTGTTGGAAATCAGACACTCTAGAGAAAACGGGACATAAAGCTTGTGACTTACAGCAGGGTAGCAAGCAGTAGTCAAGACAAATTGCAGGAAGATGACGAGTTCGTTAAACCACACTCTGCGGAGAACCTTCCAAATGTCAACCTGCTCTTCCTTCTTTTCTGATAAGAATCTCGTTACTCGTAAAGTGGCACGTATTGGACAGGCTACCTAGCAGAGATTCCTGGCTCGAGCTGGCCTCACCCTCGTGGATATGAGCGGAGATGGGCATTCTCATGAGGGACACGTAGCTTGTAATACAAACAATCACCTGCGACGTAATACATTGACAATCGAGGGTCGCCGAGAACTGAACTCACCGTAGCAAGGGCAGCCAAGAAGTAGATGGATGTTGAGTTAGCTTGAGAGGTCGAGATCAGCTTGGTGATGTCTCGGTAGACGACAGACACGAACGTAGAGAAACCTGAGCCGACGAAAGGAGGGTAAACATGAAATTAATCGCATTAATCTCCTCGTAATTTAGTCGTTTCTTGCAATTTGGGTCAATACTGTGAGTCAGGCGCGAAGAGAGAGTAATCGAGGAAGCTAGTTGTAATCAACATTGCGAATTTCCACAGTACGACAGGACTTACCGATGCCGATCTGGAGAGCCTCCTGCATCTTGGGCGAATACTGAGAGTTCAGAGCTAGTAGAGCCGAATCCAAAAACCCAGTCACCACAGACATCAAGAACCTGGCACAAACGCTCTGTTGAGTCCATGTCTATCGAGAAACGACGCGTGTCGAGTAGAACACTTACACTAGGCCGAGCAAGATGGTGTATACCACGTCAGCAGGAAGACCCAACCAACGGAATAGGAAGATGACAAACAAGCAGCAGAACTGTCCGCTGAAGCCACCCAGGATTCGACGGTGGAATTTCATGGACTTGCCCAGGGAGAGGACCAGGACCGTCATGACCGAACCGAACTGGTACAGACAGGTGACCACGAACTCAATGTTCTTGTCAGGGAACAGGGTCTTCCAGTAGTCGAAGGCTGCCCAAATAGCTGAGGAAACAACTTACACTTTCACATACGAATAGCAAAGCTTACCAGAGATTGGGAATAGATAGCCGATACCGATGATAACCATCCGGGTATATGCTCCTGTAGTGACGGTCACAAATTTGTCCTTCTCCAGAGCACCGGCCTCACCGGCGGACACGGTGTTCACCACTGGTTCATTAGTTGCACTCATGAGCGAGAGTTAGTGGAGGTGAATCAAGTATTACAAAGTCGGAATAACCAACACTGAAGCAACAACATAGGATAGCATCTACAGAGAGCGCCAGACCTCTGTGGACCCTACCACTAGCCCGAACCCAAGAAACCACGACACAGTACGATAAATCATTCTGGGAGCTAGTGAGCGACGAGATGCACAAGGTCTACGACTCTCTATAGTAGTTGAGTTCAGCGTTGGGCAATGACCAGAGAAGAGACCTGGAGAGCTTCGAAAGCTACACAATACAGCTGTCCCTTACACGAAAATTCCTCCATTCGTAACACTCGCCTAAGCTTTGATAAATAGCTAATACAGCTTAATCTCGGGTTCGCTCGCACAGCTACAATCGAAGCCTCTCCGTGAACCAACGCAAGTCGTCATGATCCTCTCAAGGGAAAAGTTATACATTCATGTGCTGTGCATGACGGCGGGGGTCGGCCCTACTCCACATCTTCCGCGTAGCTGTAGTCCGCCTGAAGACGTAGACATAGATATCGCCATCGCTAGTCTCCGCTCTGGTTGTCTTGATACCCATGATACCTTGTGATGCATGACGAGAATATCGTCTATAAAGTAGAAGCTGTCACTCTTGGTCTCCCAAGGGGCTTCAATCATCGCCTTCTTCTCTTCAGCTGTGAGCTCGGGCAGTTCATATATCACCTACAGTCAACCAAGCCCGGCTGTTGAGACGAGACTCCTTCCATAACAACAACGTAGACTATCAAGAAGAAGATAGCGCTCGCCCCAGGCCGTTTGGGGCGTACTCCTCTGACGCCTGGTCAGCCGCCGGTGCCGAGCCCAGTACGAAAGTTACCTCCCACGTGTTCACGGTGTTGGGCATACAGTAGGGCATTGTGAAGTCATAGGACTTGAGGATCTTGTCCTTGAAATAGTGACGCTCAATCATGCGGAAGTTGTGGACCGGCTTATCCCCAACTGTGAATTCCAGTCTGACCAACAACCGAATTGTAATCAATGGCAACAGGGCTACTCAATGAGGCCACACATACTTCGTTCCAACGTGCTCAAGTTCTAGAAACCGCGGTCCGAACTGGTAGCGAATGTTCCGCTGAGCCGCTTCCTCCATCTGAGCAGAGCGGCTTGTCGCCCCCTTGTGAGGCGGTTCCTGAAATGATAGTCGCGGTACTGACGACCGCAGTTCATCCATGCGATACACCCGCGGCTCCTAACAGTACCAGCATTTTGCCGTATCAATCGAAGAGCTACGGAGGAGAGACTACTACCTTGGTGATCTCCAACAACTTCCTTCCCGTGTCTGCATCGCGTACTATGAAGCCAATGAAGTCTATCCCATACGTGTTAGCCGATGCCGGGCATAGGAAGTCCTCTGTGGCGCAGGAGAACTTAGTGACCACTTCCGGAGTCACCCATTCCCAGCCAGTGAAGCATTTACTATCAGAAGGCTTGGCGCTCCCGACCAACAGCTGAGAGTCGGAATCTGCCGAAGTCGGTTCCATACTTTAGATGAAGTTTCGCTATAACAAGAAGGCTTAAAGCCGAGGGGGGGGGAGGGGGGAGGGAACTGCCGCACAGACACCTATCTGGTCTCTAACATTAGTGCTAGTCTGACCTCACGTCGGCCCAACGGAGCTGCATAGCGGCCCGGCTGGGGACGTAACGTCGCTTTGTCTCAGCTCTACCAAGTACAAACTAGCATATGACAATAATAGCACAGGAGCTCTCAGTTCACAGAGCAGCCTACAACCAAAACTAAACTACTGCCTCGAGTTGTGGCTATGTATGCTCCCCAACATCACCGGGCGACAATCAAATTTCTTTACGTCTACCATTGACCCAACACTAAAACTCAACTGTGATCGCGTGCCTGGTAAAAATCGGACAAAAGCAACAAATTAATCGTCCTTAATAGAACAAGACTTAGACCGTCCTGCTCATCTATACTAGACAGCCAGCCCTTCTCAAAAGGGTCCTACAGCATAATCCACCGCGTTACAAGGCGACCCACGACTCGCAATCCGAGTCGCCGTCAGTGTGACAGTCCTCTGATCCAACCTCACAAAACTCGCTGATGGTATCACACTCAACCATAACACCATCAAAATCTTCTCCACCTGTCGCCACCTCCATGGGGGCTCCCATCAAACCCACACCGATCACTCGTGCCACGACGTCTCTAACGTCATCCTTCGCTTCACTTGAAGTAGTGTCAGGGGTCCCGTCAGCTCCCTCTCTTTCATCGGAGATGACAGCATTGCTGATGATAAGAGCTTCCGGCATTGCACAGTCTTGCCAGAACTCCGAGTCGGCCAATGTCGGTGTGGACTCTCTTCTCTCCACCAGAACAACATCCTCCTCATCGTCACCACACTGCGTGCCAAAGGTAGAGCTGCTGCTTGTTGTCGTCCCAACCTCCTGCTTAGTGTCGGTGCCAACAGACCAGACAGGAGAACTGGGAACGGCTATCGCGTTAGGATCATCAGCACCAAACGCTTCTGCCACTCTATCGACCCTGACAACGAGCAATACCCTACCATCATCAGCCCATACCGCGAGCTCGCACTTACCACTTGAACACACAGCAGGCTGCCTTGTCTGCGATTTGCAGGAACACAGTATCCAAAGCATCGCAGAGGTGGTCAAAAAGGTTGCTCCCAACAGACCCACAGGAGTCCCATGGCACGCGATAACGACCACCAGCGTATACCAGGAACGAATGCAGACCGTCGAAGAAGTCCTCAGGGCCTTCACATATCTACGAGAAACACAGCACAAGGTACAACCGACCCGACTAATAGCGCAAAAAGAATTCCTTACATCAATATCAATGCTGCGAATGCCAGTCTCGACCCACTGAGCGAAATGAGGATCAACCCGAGCTCGGCTGAGGTCACTCTTGTCTTGGACGGTCACTCGGAACGGGCCGCCTGCATACACCGTCCTCCGCTCCGCTTCAGAGTACCATCTTACTTAATGTAATCCTACAGTCGTCAACCACCAAGTGATGAGGCGTGGCCCAGTCGAACGATATCGACCCGACTGCGGTGCTCACCCTGTCGTCCCGAGTCTCTACTGTGACCTGAACCAACCCGATCAGGAGCCACGCCTGGAGAACCCACATCAGGTGGCTTACCACCGCAGTTTTGCATGAGCCCTGGCGCATTGGATGTGAGGCACTCGGCGAATCCACTGGCTTAGCCATCCTTACTGTGGTCATATAAAAACGGCGACCACTGAGACTATACTACACTGTAGCGGCAGACAGAACACAACACCCGACCGAGGAAACATGGATCACTCGAAACGAATACTCCCAACCATGACGTCACTCTTCATCATCTCTATCTATCCCCTTCTTCATCTCATTCACTGTCTGTGCTTCCAAATACGCGACCTTAGCAGCAGTCAAGAGGTCGAGCATTTTCGTGGTGAGGATATCAGCGCTGCCTAGAGTAACACATCTGAACTCATATAACTTCACAAAGCCTCGGCCTACCCTTCGCTTCCTCTTCCCTCTTCTGCTTCTCCTGCAGCATACCAATTTTATGCTCAATGATTTCGAGCTTCTCGTCACCAGTCAAGTTGCCGTAGTACAGATCCGCTCGCTGCTGGTTCGACAGGGCTCGCGTCAGACCAAGGGCGTCCGGCTGACGAACAGTCATCCTATAGAACGAGTTCTCGATCAACAACTCCCTACCTTATCAACCTCGTCGTCATCTCCACCATCAACATCTTCAAGATCGTCATCTTCGGGTAGAACATCATAAGACAGCTCCATAGCCTCCCGGAAGACATTGGAGGTCGGATGAATACGTCGGTTGCGATTCCTTGGAAACTCGGCGGCCCCACCAACTTGTCGCAGCAGCAGCTCAGTATTAACATCTCTGTTGAGCAGACTGACGGCATCTGGGTTATCCTTGATAGCCTTCGGATCACCACGAAGAGGCGCCGCCTACAGTAGGGACCAAACCATATGAGGCCTCTAGCCTACTCTGATGAAGTAACAGATCTCGAAGTTGCGGAAAGAATCATGAAACCATAAGATACCAAGGCCGTGCAAGACGAAACCGTAAGATACTCCCCACCTTTGCTTGAGGATCCGTGGGATCTGAGTCCGGCAGGCGAGCATCCAAGTTCTTGTCTGTGATATATTGTGCCCTGTCCTGCAGTTTCTGCAGGAAGAGCATTCGTTTCACTTTAAGCTTAGAGTGTCTCGTCATCTCAATCGCCTCGTTAACCCGAGCTTCTATACGCAGACGATCCTTCAACACCGCCCGTCGTTTCTGGTCCATGCCTGATGAACAATACGATTAAATCAGATTCGGACCACAACGGCTGAGGTCGCCTACTAATAGCCTGTATACGAGCCTGGCGCTTCTCCCATCGTTCTTGTTTCTCTGCCTTGTACAACGCTATCTCCCTCTGCTGCTCTTCTCTAGTCACCTCATCTAGCTTCTGTAAGTACCTACCAACAGTCCAAGAAATTCTCCGGTCGTCCTAGTCAACATCAAATAAAATGTAAGCCGGAAGAATACTTCCTCCGCGCAAAACGCCTACTGTGCTCGATAGATCTTCCGTAAATCCCTCATCTGCCTCTCCCAAGCCAACCGCTCCACAACATAGGGCGTATAGCCGATCCTACGGCAACACAGGAATCATCTACGACTATTGCTACACCCTAGGCTGACCTACCTCAGGGGCTCTGCGAGTTGCTGCTTAACAGCAGCCGCCGAGAGCAAGAAGTCTAGGCGTTTCTCGAGGGCAAGGGGCGAGACCTTCCACACATGCAGATGCCGAGATTCAACATCCCCAGCATACTTTCGGATTGATGATGCGATGAAACAAGAAAGAGCTTTCCAATGACCAGAGAGCTCTCTCGAGATGGTCCCCTGTGCTCACCTGCGGTACGCCTTCTACCTCCTTGAGCATCATCGGCCTGTATCGGGGAGCCTTCGCAAGAGGTATCCGTCTCGGAGGAGGCATCCTGGAGAACTCTCGAGCCTTCTCTCGCAGCCGCACAAAACGTCTCACAGGATTCTCGAACGGCCCTAACGGTCCCAGCTACCTCCATCACCATCCCACCGAACCCTCACCAGTATTCCGAGGCTTCCCCCGTTGTTTAAGACGCTTCATGAAGCCTGGAGGACTTAGAAACCGAGAAGCATATATAGCCCTCCGATCCGCCGATAGCATTGCCCGCGACACAACTACTCCCAAGCCATATAAGAGGTCCAATCCAACTCGCTTCATCGCAAAATTGAAACATTCTCACAAGATCTGTCTCCTGCCACTAGCCGTAGTGCTACACGATCCGCTCATAGATGCAGCCCGATTCCCTTATCTTCAGCGGCCAACTACATAAGAGGAAGCCGCTCAGTCTACACATAGGAATCTGTACAGGGTCTTACCGCGAGGAAGTGGCTGCGAGCAGCATTGATGTTGCAAGTGGTAGCAGCCGGATCTGAAATGTGGTGTCCGAGATGAAATGTGTGCCCGGCTTACGAATATTCGGATCAGAAGTGACCACCATGACGAACGTGTTGGGCGTAAAGCGATCAATATGGCCCGAAAGTTGGAGTTGGAGACGTCCAAAGAGTTGAAGGGCAGCGTGGTGCTTGCTGAGGTCAAGATACGTCCAGCGTGGGAACAACTCCAAGGCCGGCTCACTTGACACTCAGTTTGAACTGCTTCACAATATTTGATATCTTCTCGAACCGATGCGGGTCGGCCATCTGCTTCGTAGTGTGATTGGCAATGACCAGGAAGGTAGACTTCTCAAACAAGACCACCTGACACTCCCATAGGCTTCACCATCGCGTACTCTCCGCCGACCTCGTCAGCCTCCACAGCACTTGCGAAATTGGCCAGCTCTCTCTGCAGCTCGTCCATGTTGGGGATCAGCGAATGAGCGATCTCCGACCAAGCGCTGAGCAGCAGACAAATTATAATACTCCCTCCACCGCCACACTCACCGATAGAGTGTCTCGTCCCAGATGCTGGTCTGGAAGATCTGAGTGGTCATACCAGCGAAATACGGCGAGAGCAGCTCGGAGTAACTGATGGCAGCAAGACCCAAGTCGCGGTGGATCCTCATATTTGAACGACCACTACTATTTGAAGCGAGCCTCCCGCTCGTTCTCCGGCACGAGGTCGAACTTGTGGAGAAGGACGTAAACCTGGACCGTTGTGAATCGAGGATGACCTCACAGGAGCAGTACATGAGCACTCTTGGATAGGGACCGCAGAGACTCCATAGAGTTCTTGAAGTAGGTGATTTCCTTCTGCTGTTCGGCATCTCTTTGGTCGTTACCAGCGAGAGCAACAACATATATCATCACACGCACCTGCCCAGCAAGCTTCACCATTGGAGATTCACCTTAGTGATATGAAAAATACATTTCACGACTACTGCATAGCGCGAATATCGCATTTTTCACCGAGTATTACGCCACGTAAAACGGGTGAAACTCCATTATCACGCCCAAGTACAAGTGGCGACCGACGAGACCATCGGATAGATTGAAATTGAGAATTTCCCCATAGAGTCGCTACTACATTGCGGAAAATGTGGTCCTTCTGGCTCTCGAAGTAGTTCTCCATGAAGACGTCCTGTCCTCCGCAGTCCCACAAGGACAAGGTCATATTGCCGAGGAACCTCAGATGACTGTGCTCCACCTAAGACGAGGTCGACCTTAGAGAACAACGGAGAGAAGATACGCCTTATCACTTGGTTGGTCGGATGCAGCCTTGTGGTCTCCCGAGCTGAAAAGCACAGACATAATAAGGTGTCGCTAACCATCACGAGGAAGCGACAACGCTGGAGGCCCGGAAAGGGCTCCCCTAGTACCAAGGTAATTTGCGAAAATGATGGAGCGCATGCTGGTCTTTCCTGCTCCTGCTCTTCCCATCAACAAGACCTTCGCAGTCTCCTCCTTTCCACTCGAGCTTGCACTGAGATTGTTCATCAGAGAGACCAACTATCTGTTGAATCTTGGCAAATAATCGTGGGAGAAAGCGCGCGCCCAAAACTCTGAATCGCGAGGCGTGAGAATTTGGCGTCGACGATGTTGATCTATTCCAACCAAGGGTATTGAGATAACACAAGTATAGCCAAGATAGGGTAGGTGCAAGATCGGATAGGTCTCGTATCAAGTACACCGAAATAAGGAAATAACTTTGTGCCACAGCCAATGAACAAAATAGCTATTCTACTACTAAGAACAGCAAGACTTCAAGATCTCAAGAGATCAATAGGCACAGACAACACTCCGGGGCCACAGACTACACATCAATGCGCTTCAAATTGCCAATAAACTCAAAGAAAGGCTGAGAGCGTAAAGGATCACTGGAGATAGCAGCCACTTGACCACGAATCGAAATGACTTTATAGACAGTAGCATTCCAGTAGGGATCCAGCTTGTTACGGTTATAGTTATACCTTAACACAGAATCGCCAATCTTAAGAGTATCAAAATTGCTACGAAGCGCAGACTCATCAGCTAATACTTTTCTAGAACGGAGTGTAGCATCTAAGTTTTCAGCATCAACTGTAACCCACTGAGAGTCTTCAGTCAGCCTTCTGGAATATGTCATAACCATTTCTTCCAGCTCATCATTCGAAGGTAATTTGAGCGGAACATTTTTATCCAGAAAGGCAGAAGCAGACTGAGATAGAGAGCTTTGAGCATCATGCTAGGAGGTAATCCTCGACATGCACATAGTGCAAAGAACTTGGATAGAGAGTCGATGATAGGCTAGGACGAGTCACACTATTACAGAGAAAGATGA
>NW_003200804.1:321185-322969 GCF_000006405.1 Perkinsus marinus ATCC 50983 | reverse complement strand
CTATAAGGTCCACAGCCAACACTTCCCACGGTCTCTCATTCTAACTAAGGATCTGCCCAACCGATGGCTCAGAGTGCGGTAGCTCTTTGCACACGACAGACCTCACAATCTCGTTGATGACGGACAAAATTCTTGAGAGAACCGCAATCGAAATCACTACATGTAGACTTGAACAATTTATGGCTTCCGAGATGACCGTAAAAAAGATGTAAAGCCTTAACGACATCTAACTGCCGACAATATGGAACAACCAAACCGTCAGTCACAGCATTAATAACATATTTCGGAGAGCCATCTTTCGGAATAACAACAGCATATTTACGAAGTAATCTCGGCTCTGGATGGCCGTACTTATCAGAATCTAATAGTTTACCGAGAGAAGAATCCTCATATTGCATAGAAATAATAGCCTCTCGTAAACTGATAGGGGTCTCATTATCGGAGAGCTCAATCGTACAGAAATCTACCACTTCCCTTGATCACTTCCAATAGTGTCCACATGCTCTGTGTCCACGTCATACGGTAAGCCTTCCCGGCGGCGAGAAACTTCTACCGCAAGTTTCAGGCCAGCATCTTCGTGAGGGAGGGTAGTCAAAGGTGTACCACGAGAGAAGGCGTCGGCTGGATTATGACGTCCACTCAAATGGTATATAGTGCCATTTAACAAAGCCAAGTTCTTAGCAATACCAAGGAGAACCTTCGATTCCCACTGTGGTATATCAAGTGATTTTGGTGGCCATATGATATCCTTGGAGTCCTCGTTCTCATCACGAACATATTGTTGGGCTTTACGGAGTCGGAAAAAGTTGGCGGAGTTGTCCGTGAAGAACTGAACCTCCAACTTCATAGTTCCATCCACCGCTAGAAGAGCTCGTCGAGTTTCTATGTAGAAGGCAACTGCTTCTTGTACAGCCAACAACTCCTTTCTCACTATTGTCCATGACCTTCGCTGACCACCAATAAGCTTAGTATAACAACGGATGATGTTCAGGTTAGCATCGGCAATAACCACTCCTATTCCATATGCTGACGAATCCAAGAACACACAGATCACGGGATCCTGACGGATACATAAAGCTCTTGGAATACCAGAAAATCGTCTCAACTCATCCGTGCTTCTCATAATAGATTCATATGAAGACCTTTTTACAAAGGCATCCAAGTCACCGTCGGTGGTCCGTTCGGATTCATCACGAATGATAAGTCTCATAGCCAAGAGAAGATGACCCACGAACCCCATTGGGTTATATATACGGGCAACATAGCCCATCAAATCACGGATAGTCACGACACACAAAGAGTCATCAGAGGGAGTGGACAATGGTGGTGGTAGTGACGAGACATCGGGTGGTACAATGAATATCTCGTCATTCTTATTCCATAGAAGGCCCAGTACTTGAGCAGAATCTTCACCACAAGGAGGTCCTATCTGCCTCTTCTTCTCACTACAGTTGAAGCCGTGCCGATCACAGACACGAAGTAGACACCTGACAGCCAAATTAAGGAGCTTTTCAGAATCTGCTCCCACGACTAAATCGTCCATATAGAAGCAGAAACACACTGGAACATTGCCGTTCTTTATCAGATGCGGATAGAGACCCAAAAAGTCACTGCGAGCCTCATCACAAAGTCGTTGCATAGCATCCAACAAACAACCAGGCGAATGTGGTGCACCCATGGGTGGAGAACGAAGCCGATAGAGATTTCCACGAAATGGGATGCAGAACGTATACGATTCACTGTCCGAATGTAAAAGCATATAAAATGCCATAGAGATATCCAAC